>NW_012151308.1:19637-26216 GCF_000956105.1 Propithecus coquereli | reverse complement strand
TTCCTAAAATAGATAAACTATAATTGTTTACAAAAATCAGTGGGAATGACAAAATAAGTTTGCTGTTTAAGGAAGCAGAACGTTTATTTCTGCACTCTTCAGAGACTAAGTTTATAATTAATTTATTTTCCTGCATGTAAAAAATACAAATAAGAGTAAAATTTACATATACTTCATTACTAGACAGCCATGCAATGCATGCATAGGTTTTTATAATAAGAACAAAACAACAGAATATCAACAAAAATCCCAAAACATGGGTATCAGATGTTTCTAATGTTGAAAATGGAAGGCAACTTCAAATTCCTTGGATAGCTTTTATATAACAATCTGAGATCAAAACTTGGAAAGCTTGGATTGCTAATATATACTTGGGCATATTTAGCATAAGTGACAATGCCGTTATCACAAGTTGCACTTAGAGAAAAACATAAAAATTGAATGTTTGAGCTTGTAGCTCTGACTCGGGCAGGGCAAATACAATATGTAACCTAAACATTTGTACCCCTGTAATATTCTGAAATAAAAAAAAATATATTCAATGTTTGATAAATAAAATAACCATTTACCTCTGTGTTAGTAAGGATATATCATTCTGTTGTAATCCACTCAGACTGCCTTTAAGCACACAAAATGAAGAAGGAATTCAGTGACATATAAATAAAATAGTCTGCTGGGGTACTGTTTGATGCAATATGAAGTGCTAGAATTTAGATGATGTCATCAGGATTTGGATTGTCTTCAAATTTATCTCTTTTCTCTGCACTAGTTTCATTCTGCCACCAGTAGGGGGCCTTGGATGCTGCTGGCCATAGACTGTTAGCTCTACAGTATAAGAAAGAGAATTTGTTTTTCCCAGTAGTTCCGGAAAAAGTTGCCAGATTACTATAATTATATCGAATTCCTAAACTTAAATGATTAAAATAGTCTGGCTAAAGCCCTATAAATTGCATTGTTTATGAGAGTATAAATCAATAGAACCAATTTACAGAGCAATTTGTTGATATTTGAGAGAGAAGGTAGAATACTATGATAGACATTGAATAAATTTTTTGAAGTCAAATAGCATCTCTAAAATTAAGAATCTTTGGCCATAATATCTAATTTCTGGAAAATAAGCCAAAGAAATAATCAGAATAGAAAAATTTTGTTCATCAAGAAGTTAAAACCTTGTTTATAATTTCAATACCTTCAATACCTGGAAATCACTTAAATATTTAGCAAAATGAACACTAAGTTGTTGCACATGCTTTGAAAAATATAGCATCATATATTTTTCATTTTACTATTTATACCATGTCATTACCTTTTAATCCAATTCTGTGGTGGTATAGCTTTCATTATTCCCCCTCCTTATGAATTTTGTGTCTTTTTCTATTGAGTTCATCAAATAGTTTGTGGAAATTCTTTTGTATTTCACAGTAGATTATGTTAGGAGGGATTTCTTCCTCTGCATTTATTAAGTGCTTTTCCTACATTTTTTCCTCATACCCCACAGCACATTTCGCTCACGAGCCCTTTGTTTTGTGTTTTTCTTCTTACTCAACATCAGTCAAGAAAACAACTGTCTAAAAGTAGTGTTTGCCAACAGAGATTGTCAATATATTTTTCTTGGTCTCAATTTCTCTTCATTTATATGGGGATCTTTTTTGCAGATAAAATACAAATTGATGTCCCCCAGTCAGATTCTTCATCTTTAACTAGATTTCATCAGCCTTGTCCCTACTCAGGTGGCATTTCACTCCTGTCTTATGATTTTCTACTGTTACAGATACAGTATTAATATGACAAAGTAATATTCTTAGCACACTTGGCTCGCAAAGTCTTATGTGGCAACGCCTATCTAAAGAAAGTCATATGTTTCTGGTGCCTGTTCCTTGGAATATCCTGAGGTACCCAACAGTCCTTCCCACCACTTCAAACCAAGGAGTCTTCTGTGTTTGTGTGGGTGTGTGTCTTTTTAATTTGAAGTCTCTGTGTGCAGCAATCATTGCAGTGAGGGCTGAAAAGAACAGGGTAAAGAGTACACCTTCCTCTTCACCAGCTTTTGAGAGGTGTGAAGAAATATCTCGTGTCCCTAAGGTCAGAATTTGCTTCCCAGCCTCAGACATTATTTCTAGGCAACCTCTGTGCATTAGTATGGTTTTGCTGTGGAATAAACAAATCAATATCTCAGGGGCTTAAAGTAACATTTTGTTTGCTTCTTTGTCTGCTGGTGAGCTGGAGTGGCTCAGCTTCAGGTGTCCTCCTTGAACCAGGGATATGTCATCCTTGTAGAGACTGATAGGAGTACAAGAGGAGCAACTGGAAACACAGTATGCTGCTTAAGATCTCGGCTTGTGTGTGTGTCTCCAATAATAAGTCAAAAACTGAATGACATTGTGTTGGAGCTTGTTATGCAGTCATCAGTTTGAACCAATGATTTGCATACTGTTTTGTTTTTTAAAACTATAACTGAGCTAGACCTCAGTTTAAGAAGGATATGAAAATAATTTTCAAGTTATGTGTGGAAATCCATAATTTCTAACCCTATTGACAGTACAAAGATTTTGTAAACTAAAATAAGCTTGGATCCTCTCTCAGCTTCGGTGGTCTTATCTGGAAAGAGAGAGAACTGGAGTTATTGACATCAAACATCGTGCAACAGCATATTCCTCAGTAATCACCTATTTTAATCATCGCACAAACATTTTCCTTCTAAACTACGGTTTGAAAAAATATAATTTTTCACTTTATTAAAATGTAGTTTAATACATTTTAAAATTCTAACCTTGGATCTGATTTTAAAATCATCCCCTCTGGGAAGTGGTGGGATGAAACTTTCTCAGATATTGAAAATATTTCATGTCTTGATAAAGGTGTGGGTTAAATAGGTGTATACATTTGTTAAAAATCAACTGTAAATTTGAACAGTTTGCTATTTGTAAATTTTACCTTAAAAAATAACTACAATTTTTGACTAGTTATCAGGTTTGCTTTTGAAGGGTTGCAGAATATGCCACTTCAAAATATGTAACTTTGACATTAGAATTACTTCAAAGTAAAGATGGCTTGAAAAATAGCATATGCAAGAAGTGCATTCCCTTTTCTTCCTGAAGACAAAAGATAAAAATTCCCACGTGAAAGACTCTTCCCTGTACCAGGAGAAGAGAGAATTCTGTAAAAAACAGACCTTGTTAAAATAATTCTTTTCTCCTTTTGGCCTCCCCGCATGGTTCAGCTACTTTTCCATAATTGCCTCTCTTTGTTCAACCTAATTCAAAAGCACATAGGTTTTGCCACTTCTTTGGATCTTCATTTTCTTGTGAGGGCTCCATAAAACTTATATTAAATTTGTTTTCTTTTCTCCTAGTGATCTGTCTTATGTTAATTTACTGTTTCAGCCTTGCCAAGACCCTAAGAGGATGGAGGTGGGATTTTGCCTCCCCTACACTTTTCACAATGGCATGAGTTATTAGTTTTCAAACTACTTTTGCAGTGTTGCCTATCTATCTATTGGTTTTAGCAAATAAATAAATCAAGATAAGGGGAGACAGGGAGAACACTGTTGAAGAATATGCCTCAGCTGTGTTCACTAAGAGGGAATAAAGACCATGGCATTCCAGTAACAATGAGCACATTCAATGCCCAGATCTTGGTTTCTAAAAGCCATTCTCCACTAAAGGGAAACACTCTTGATTGATTTTAAGTACAGGGAAAATGAAAGAAAAAAAGTGTTCAATGATGGTAATACATATTAATAAAAAGTACATAGGTGTCAGATTGAAGGTGCTCAAACTGGCCAATCTAAAATATTTTAAAGATCAAAATCATTGATTAAAATAGGGACTCATGAAGTCATACAGATATAAATAAGTAATAGATGAGTTGTTCGTTGCATTTGAATGCTAACCAAGGATAACAAAATTAAAGACATTGGGATAATAGATGGAATTTTAACATGGACAGTGGATTAAAAAATACACCAATGTTAAATTGCCTGATTTTCATAATTATGCAGTTATTATGTAAAAGAATGTTTTTATTCTTAATAGATACAAATGGAAGGATTTAGTGGTAAAAGTGCAAATCTCCAACTTGCATGTACAGTTACTCCCTTCTTGGGCAAGATCCATGCCTTGAGGTACTTGAAGTAGGGGCACAAACATGATCTATACTTTCATGTCTCCTTTTCTGTGTAACTGGCAAGGAATGGTCAGAATGAGGGATGGGGTACAATGCTTGGTTAATAGTTGTGTATAGCGAGTCTCCTTGTACAATCTCTTAACAAATCATAAAAAATGTGTCCCCATTTGTTGCTTTCTTTATAAGGCCTCTGTCTTCAGCTGAAGCCTATCCCTATATTAAGAAGGAGTAAGAAAAAAATCTTTTGTATTCTGTGATATTAGCTTATATCTCTAACATTCAAAAGTAAACTTCTTATATCCTTACATAATGTGGGTAAAATATAGAATCTTTACAAACTTGATCTCAACCATATACGCTGATCCTAACCCAAACATCATTCTATATGTGTATGATCAAACTGTTATGCTTAGAACTAGAAATTTGTCATAACATCTAAGGTATATAAATGTAAAAACAGTAAATTGTGTAAAAATGATTTAAACTCTCTTAATATATTAGCTAGGCTTTATATCTCTGAACCAATTAACCTTGTTGCTAGAAATATTTACAGGTATATAAAGCCAAGTTTGTGCTGCTCCACAGCGCAGTTATATTTCCTAGATATTCTCAAGGTCCTTGGAGAGCCACTGGCAAAAAGTATTGCCAAGTAGGAAGAAAACTTAAGGAGTCACTGAAGTGTTGTGTTAGAGAACTCCAGATAAACAAGAAAAACAAAGATTTATAGAGTAACTGTGGAAAAGAGAATATGTGGGTGTGAAAACTAAAATTGGCTCCTGAGGTTTCACTACAAATATATTGCCATTGATTTTTCTGGAGCAGAGGAGAAAATTGCTTGATGACATAGAACAAGTGCAGATTGAAAGCAGAGAACACGGAGAAGACCAAAATGACACCAAAATAAAAAACTTCATCCCATTCATAATGTTTATATAGATATGGACCAGCCACCCACTTATCACCTGCTTTTTTCCTTGATCAGATGATATGTATCATATAGATATCAAATTCCACCCAGAATTTAGGATATGTGATTTTACATTCAAATGCTAGATTTTTATGGAGCCAGAAAAAGATTATATTTGGCTTATGTACCAAGGATATAAAACAATGTTTCTCTGAAATAGCCATATAGTCATCCAGTAAATAATATATAATGGCTCCTATGAAGAGAATATATGTAAAAATTTAACCATTGAGCTAAGTAAACTAAATTCTACTTTGGACTTTATAATTCATAATTCCAAGATCATAGACAAATAACTTCTTGTCTTGGTATCTTTATTTGTGAAATAAGACGGTTTTTAGGGTTATTTAATTTCTAACAATTCTAAAATTCAGATTCTAAATACACGTAGAAAAATTTCCTTTTAGAGCCCTTAAGCCAAAGAGAAAAACAGTCAATTTTTAACTCTGTATATCTCTGTAGACCAATCATAGCTTGTTTTCCTTAGCATATTGCACCAAAGAGACTGAATTGTTTAAAACTAAAAATAATATGCAAAATCCTCAAACAAGGTAGGTGTTGGAAAGATGATGCTTGCCCTTCTCACAACCCCACCTTCCCTCCCTAACCAAAACAACAATATTGATAATGGCTTATTTAGAGTGCCTACTATGTTTTACACATGATTATAAATCTTGCTATATATTACCTGTTTAATCCTTGCAAAAACCAGTGAAGAGATCAAGGCATGGGGAAGTCACAGAACTTGTCCAAGATTACACAGATTCAAATCCTAGCGGGCTGACTTCAGAGCTGGGACTAAAAATGGGAATCCCATAAGCATTCAAAAATATAAAGAAAGGATGGTAAAGGTTGGGTGTGGAATAAGAGATGTTCATTCCTTTTTTTTCCCCTTAATTATAGTATACTTTTTATAGGGGAGAGTAAGAGAGGTAGTGATACAAAGGTTAGTTGAGTCGAAGTTATAGTGAACCAGTTATTAATTCTTGAAGACAATGTGGAACACAAAAGACTTTCTAGCAGAGGAATAGCAAAATCAAAGTAGCACCTTAAGGAGAAAGAAAATTAATGGTCACTGTTTATTTTAAACTGCTACTAAACTGTAACTTTGACACCACTTTAAAGGTGGGAGTATTGAGTTTGCTCTTGAAAAATAACGTTGCTCTATGTTGTGTTCACAGAATTATAATGAGTAATGCTTCACTTTCTGGCATTTAGATAGTTCACGCGTGATCTGGGACTGTTTAAATACTTACATGGACCTCTTGGGGAACAAAGAATGTAAATCCAAAATAATAATACTGAATTTTTAAATACTTTACACAAGTGAAATATCTGAAACTCTCATCCTTTTCCATTTCTGTTGTCACCAAACTAATTCAGGCCACTATTGTCTCAAGCCCAAAACAATGTAGTATCCTTCCAAATGGTCTCTAATCTTTAGTCTACCTCTATACAATCTATAGTTTATTTTTATTTATTTATTT
>NW_012151308.1:17063-19413 GCF_000956105.1 Propithecus coquereli | reverse complement strand
TCTTGCTCAGGCTGGTCTCAAACTCCTGAACTCAAACTATTCACCTGCCTTGGCCTCCCAGAGCCTATAGTTTATTTCTACAACTATAATCACCTTATCACTCTCCTCAACATTTTTTTCAGTGATTCAGTCTAGCAAAATCAGATCTCTCAATCTCCAAAAATTTCCTTCAACATGTCTGTTTATCTCTCATTACTATGTCATTACAAGGTTATTCAAGATAATTATCTTGTTCCTTACCCCTGTGAAGAGGAAGCCTGGTATAACAGAAGAGGACTAAAATTTGGGGACAAACATGAGTTTTATTCTTGCTTATTTGAGGCACAATTTGCTATTATGTTAAAACAGGTTTTTCCATACCTCATTCATAGCTATTATAAGGATTAAAATCAAATATTACTATGTTCCAAGACCTATACTAGGCACTGTGGCTGCAATCACAAATATTCAGAATATAAACAAATATGGCCTAATATTAAAACTTAAGAGAGTATGATAAATTGTGCACATTTCCCTCTCCTATACCTAGAACCAATTCAACAAGAAAGAGATGGGGGAAGATAGAGGCAAAAATATTTTGTTACTAATAAAACTAAGAGAAAGTTGCTTGGTCTTAAAGTCCAATGGGTCCAAAGGCCTGTCCTGTATCTTCTTCTTCCCCTATAAGAGGTGAATAAACACTGAGATACTATCCCATGTGAAGGATGTTTGGGGTCTAAAAACCAAAAACACTTGCCCAAGAAGGCTGCCTCCCATTATTCTGCCATGGACTGTCCGGTTCCAGTGGGTATCTCCCACAATCTGGGTTGTTAGGACCAGTTCATTACTTTGTGTTTAAATTCATGGTAGAATGCAGCAAGAAACAGAAACAGCAGTAGCTATTTCACTGTCGGCCCAAGCAGTGACCGAATGAACTTGGCCTTGTTCTGATCTAGTCTTTTCCTCCAGGAGGGAGTTCATTCGCAAGTAATACTTGCCTCTTCCCTATTTACTTCCAAATACCTATCTTTAAGTCATTAAGATAGTGTTTATTTCCTGATCTTTATCCTCTAACGTAGCCATTAATAAAATAATTCTATCATCTTTGTCCTTCATGACTTTTTATACAGCTATTGATGTTTCCCGATGTGTAGCAGAAAATCTGGAAAATAATCATCACCTCCACTGTATAACTTCCCCTAAAATGAAGTTCTTTACTGCCATGTCTCTTGCAGGGTTATAGACCAAAATGTATCTGTTAAATCTTAAGTTCATTTCTCAAGATCCTACCTTTTGTAAGGCTACCATGGAAGTAATTGAATTTGATAATTACTTTAGGTCCTCTATAATTTTGTGATGACCATATGATTTGTCTTCTAAAAGGTGTCCTTCTAAGCGTGAAACATAGTCATATAGAAACAATAGGAGTAATACAAAATAGTTCCAGACAAACTGGGATCTATGATCACCCTACCTTGAAATCGACCATAAGTCCTTAAAGTCCATTTGCACTAATATATGTTGCAGAAGCAAGGTGTGTCAGTTCTCTTTCCATATGTCCACTTTAGTTACAGCTTCATGGGGTACACTATATTGTTCATGATTTGTTATAGAGCCTCTTATGAGCTCCAGCTATATAGAGGCAGATCAACTGCCTAAATATGTGCCCACACATCTATTTATTTACAATGTATTTATCTGACATCTTTTCTAACTTCCCAGAGATTTAGTAATTGTAGACATACAAGAAATGGGTATGACATGGTTTAAACTCTATCAGTTTGTCCATTGCTCAAATCTATTATGATTCTTAATTCAGACTCCCAACACTTAATTGGCTAAGAGAACTTCACAAACTCACTTCCTCTGCATTCAGATTTAAACTGGCCTTTTTAAACTGGAAAGCCTCAGAATTCACAACCTCCAAAATCTTTCAGTCTTAGGAAGGATACCTTTAATCTTATAAGGTCCCATGGACCCAGTTTGTCTACCACCCCCTGAATATAAGATACCCTTAAAGTGCCAGTTTTATGTTGACCCCTGTCGGACTCTTAACCAGTTCTAAAACCTCTGATTTCTCCTGAGTGGGGTAATTAACATAGCAGATAATTCTGTTGGCAAAATTCATAGTTTTATAATGTGGAAAACCCAAGTAATTTGCTCTTTAAATGGTGTTCTGACCTCACCTAGTCATTCACAGCTGTCTTCAGTTTCCTAAGGCCCCTGAATTCCATCAATTTCATTCTATATATTTATACCACCCCCTTGAAAGAGTGCTTACCTTTGGGGTCCCACTGAGCTGTATTTCTGCCCTCTATTTAGAAACTTGGCCTACTAGTATTCTTAACTTTTTTCTATTTATCATCCCATA
>NW_012151308.1:14663-15618 GCF_000956105.1 Propithecus coquereli | reverse complement strand
TATTTTTCATTTTTGTTTGCAATCATTTAGCTTGCTTTCTACCACTGTTCCAATAAGAAAATATTACCAGTGATGTAGGATCTTAAGGTAGTTTTCTTTGTAGTTAATAAATAACAACTGTATTTATATGGGTATTTTTATGGGAAAAGCCACAATCTGTTCTCCAAGTTTCACAACCACCATTTCTAAACTGTGAAGAAGAAAAACTCAGAATAGATAGCCTAGTCTATAATTTCTATACTAGTCTACTGGTCCTACTTGAAGATCATAACTTAACCAAAAAACATTTTGTAATGTGCTAGAGACATGGCTGAAAGACACAACCACAGAAACTAATTCTATCAACAAATTCCTAGATATCTTATGCTCAGAAACTATTTTTAAGTGGGCCTTAAGAACTGAGAAGGACTTTCAACATCAAAGAAATATATCCAATTATACCCATCCATCTAAATTTTATTGTCATTGCTCTAAACCAAGCATCAATCTTCACATGTTATTCGGTCTCCAAATTCTGTTTCTTGTCTGTTTCTCAAATGTTATAGCTAATGAACCAAATATTGGAAATAACAAGTAATATCCCTTTTCAGAACCTATTGAGAGAAAGACATATGATGAAAGTCAACCTATTTTCTTTTTTATTATAAAGTGGCTTGAGAATATTTATTGTGTGAGACTCATATGGGTCTGTTGGCTCTTCTTGGAGCCCATCAATTTTAAAATAACTTACCCACATGAACTTTTGGTTTTGTAGAGTAGACACACCCACCCAGACTGACTGCTAACACTGATCTGAAATACAAAGTAAAGTCAGAGACCAAATTACACAGTGCTTATAGCTTCAACATGGATTAACACCACCAATACATACCATTCAACAACTAGGAAAGTCCTTCCTCACTGAGGAGTGGGGCAAAGGCCACCCTGATGAGAAGCCCTTTAAATGACATCAATG
>NW_012151308.1:14150-14613 GCF_000956105.1 Propithecus coquereli | reverse complement strand
AATTTTATTTTTAGTAATAAAACAGATATGTCTAGCAAGTTGCATGACACCTTTGGTGTCTCATATTCCTCACATACTCCCTATAAATGCAAAAGTTGCATTTTCCATGTGGGGTAGCAGCCAGAGTGCATTGCAAAGTTCAAAGTGTTAGAATTTGATTACAATTCAAATGTGTTCATCTGCTAGGGACCATAAGTCCACTATTGTCATCTGACAATGGGACTATATTATAATTTTAAATGGAAAGCACAAATGTTCTGAAAATTATCCATACCATTTAGATAATGTAATTTTTAAAACTAAGTTGAAGTTTGAAACAATTTATCTGTGATATTTTGGTCTCTGTGTGGGGCTGGAAGTTCTGCATATGTGTCTTTTATCCCCTTTTATGCTTCATTTAAAAAAAAACTTCATCATGGATGGAGAAAAATAGTACTCAGCTAAAAAGGAGTTTATTTTGTTT
>NW_012151308.1:12932-14100 GCF_000956105.1 Propithecus coquereli | reverse complement strand
ATAAGTAAAAAGCCAGCAGAAGCAGAAAATATATGTAGAGTTCATGTAGAAGAGAACTGAATACAATATATGTTGAATACCTGCTCTTTTATTTGTATCTTTTAAAATCCTGTATATTTTTCAGGTTCTACTCTACTTTTCCACCTTCTATGATGACGTGTACTTCTCTAATATCTTTGCAAATGAAATACATTTAATCACGTGGGTCATTAAAGTTTGGAAATTCTTTTTTAGTTTTTTTGAATCGTCTAAAGTGGAAAACAATAGCATAGTGGATACTGTGGAGGCTCTTAGTAGTAAAGCACTTGTTCCTCCTGATGCTGTACGAGTAGGAAGCTAACCGTACATTGCTGACATGCAGACAGAGATTATCTTTATCGAAAAATTGCCTCCTCCACCAAGGGAACTTGCTTTAAATGTCTACTTGATGTAGGTTATAAATACTCCCCTTATCCTGGCCCCAGTTTGGGACAGTGCTACAGCGTCATCTCAGCTCCAGAGCTTTACTTGGGATTACAGACTAAATCCTGCTTGTTTCACTTGCCTCACAGGAGTTTACTCTCAGAGTACCCGCCATAAGCCTCCTAACCACTAATCTTCATCTCAGACCCTGTTTCCTGGGAATTCAATCTGAATGTAGGAATTTAATCAACTTTATATATACTATTCACTGATTCATTCCTTCCTTCATACAATATGTGTATGTGTGAAGTGCTGCTACCTCTGTCAGGCACTGTTCTTTTGCAGTAAGGAGAGAATAAAACAGACATCTCTACCACACCATGCTTATGTTTTAGCAGTAAAATACAGTTGTACTGTTTATCTACATCATTAGATAGTGAAAAGTGCTTTGGATACCAGTGCAGTGTATTGAGATGCCTATTAAACATCCAATATAAAATTGGGTAAGCAGTTGGATAAATAAACCTGGAGTTCAGCATGAAATCTTGATTAGAGATATGTATATGGGTATAACGAGAACATAGAGGGTATTTAAACCCAAAAGATTGATATCATCTAAAGAGTAGACATTAATAGAGGTCTGGAGATTGAGTCTTGGAACATCACCATAATTAGAGGACAGGAAGATGAAGAAGAGCTAGCAAGAGACTCAAAATATAGTAATTGGTAAAATAGAAAGAGAACCAAGGCAGAGGTTTGCCCTAGC
>NW_012151308.1:1480-1807 GCF_000956105.1 Propithecus coquereli | reverse complement strand
TTCATTGTTTCTATTAATAACTCAAAATCACCTGTGATTTTGACAGAATTATTATAAACTGTTGGTGGTTTTCCTGAATTAACTAAATTTTGACATCAGTAGTAAGCAAGACCACAGCAACCAAAATGGATTGATTACCATTCATTTTTATTGGCAGAAGACAACTCTTTCAAGGACAATGTGTTTTTTACATTTGAGTACTGGAAGCTATATAACAACCAGATTGTTTCTGTAAAATGTTATAGGCAAGCATACATTTGTAACTTCTGTCAAAGAGAAATACTTCATGCAGTTGGATGATGACAATCATGGTGGGATTTCCATAAG
>NW_012151308.1:1046-1430 GCF_000956105.1 Propithecus coquereli | reverse complement strand
AAATTTATACCATACCAGAAACATGAATGTTAATCTAGATTCATGTTTCTAATTTAGTAATCTTCTACCAGTTTTCCTTGAAATCTGATTTTTTTTGTCCTTAAAGACTCTCAGTACAGAAAGAGTGTAAACCATAGATTTGAATTCCTGAATCTCAAGTCTGTCTCTGACTAGCTATATAATCTTAGGTAGGCTACTTAACCACTCTAAGCCCTTATCAGCTCATTATAAAACATCAATAATGAAATCTCTCTCATAGAAGTACTTGGGAATTGAGATGTGCCAAGTAAAATGCACATAGAAAGCGCATGATGAATGATAGTTATTTTAAATATGAAAAGTATTCATTCTTTACCTTTGTCTCGTTTTCTTTCCCACATCAAT
>NW_012151308.1:679-996 GCF_000956105.1 Propithecus coquereli | reverse complement strand
AACTTCTGTCAAAGAGAAATACTTCATGCAGTTGGATGATGACAATCATGGTGGGATTTCCATAAGCAGAGACTTATCAAAACTTGCCATTGTCCTTGAATATAATGCTTTAGGTTAATTTATAGGCAAAGAGAGGAAGTCTGAGAACAAAGAAAAAATAAGGAGAAATATATGTAATCATAGTGACTGAAATTGAAAAACAGTGAAAACCACAGAGGAGGAAACAATGAAATGATATTAATAACTCACCTCCAACTATAGCCATTTTTATATAAAGAACTTAGTTTGGGCAATATGGAATATGCTTTGAAGAGAAT
>NW_012151308.1:0-629 GCF_000956105.1 Propithecus coquereli | reverse complement strand
GCAAGTATGATCATATTGCTGCCTTGCCTAAAGCCCCTAAAATATTTCAACAGTTCCCCACAGCTTCCAGAGTAAAGTTCAAATTACTTAGATTAGAACCTAAGGTCAATCATGTCTTGATGCTTGCCCTAAAATTCTAGCTCTGTTTCCTGCAATTTTCCCAGATGAACACTTCTAATTAACCCCATAAAACTTCTTGCCGTCCTCAAATACACAGACTTTATTCCTCGTGCTATTAGGCAGGTAGTTCCCACTGGTTAGAGAGCTCTTCTCCTTATCCCTTTACCAAACACCCAGCTGACATGGATTTTCTCTGTGCTGCAACAGCAGTCTGTGCATTTGCTTTCTTGGGTAGTGGGTTACAGCACAGACATTGGATCTAGACCTCCTGGGTTCACATATTGGCTCTGATATTTATTAGTTGTGTGCCTTAAACCTCATTACTCTCTGTGTGACTCATTGTACAATAAGTTTAATGATAAAAGGGTTCACCTTAAATGAGCTAACACACATAAAGTGCTTGACACTCGATAAATGTTAGCTGTTAATATAGTGGGATAGCTATTAGCTGGTAACATAGCAATTACTCCACTGTATGCTCCTTGGAACCTTCTATTATTTGTTTTAAA
>NW_012151307.1:8283-8612 GCF_000956105.1 Propithecus coquereli | reverse complement strand
TTCTTTGCTATTTAGGTGTGACTTGACCATAAATGTGAAAATAGTGGGAAAAGGACATATATTAAAAAATATTTTGAAGTATATATTGGAAATACATTCAGCAGGAAACCTTCACACATTTATATTTGAAAATTATGTTAAAGATATCCAATACAATCTTAGGTCCTAGAGAGAACAGTACCATCAACATGTGGCACAATATCCTAAGTTGATATATATTCACATTTAAAATAATTCTAAGATTTGTTGGATATAAATGACTTTCACTTAACATGTGTGAACAACAGGGAAAAATAGTTGTACTTAGGGTTATTTGAAAGCATCCTCCC
>NW_012151307.1:5256-6626 GCF_000956105.1 Propithecus coquereli | reverse complement strand
CTTTTTCAACTTGGATCGCCTGCTTCTAACAGTCTCACATCAATTTTCTCACTGTTGTCTATTAATACATGTCTGCTCCTTCTCAGAATGGTCACGGGGAACTTTAGGAGATCACTTTACATTTTTGGCCTTCCTTTAAGAAGATAATAAAGGACTCATTCTATAACACATATTTCAAACAAAACCACTTAATTTTCAACAAAATGGATTTCTTTCCTGATGAACACTGAAAACACAAAGTTTCTTTTAGAAATTTCTTTTGGAAACTTCAGAAGAGCCACCATCAAACAGAATTAATAAGTGGGCAAAACGTATTGTGTCGTACTCAGCGGCCACGTTCTCTTTCCCCTTCTATGTTGCATTTCTCACTTCAACCCTTTCTCAAACTCAATCATGCTGTGTCAAGAAAAGGACTAATGCTAGCACTCTGGGAGGTCGAGGCGGGCGGATCATTTGAGCTCAGGAGTTCAAGACCAGCCTGAGCAAGAGCGAGACCCCGTCTCTACCAAAAAATAGAAAGAAATTAACGGGACAACTAAACATATATAGATATATAGAAAAAATTAGCCAGGCATGGTGGCACATGCCTGTAGTCCCAGCTACTTGGGAGGCTGAGGCAGAAGGATTGCTTGAGACCAGGAGTTTGAGGTTGCTGTGAGCTAGGCTGACCCCATGACACTCTACCAAGGCAACAGAGTGAGACTCTGTTTCAAAAATAAGAAAAAAAAAAAAAGAAAAGGACTAATTCAACCAAAAGCATCCAAAGTTTGCATGGACACTAAAGTAGTAGTTTTATATGCATTTTTTCTTTCCTTTTTGAGAAAACTTTTAAATTGAGCAGATCAAAGCTTTGAAGTTACACGTATGACTTCATCTTCTGAGCTCTTCATACCTACTTATCTACCATGGAATAACCCTTTAATTCCTTATGAACTCCTGGAGAGGTGCCAAAAATCAAACTTTCTTTTCAGTAAGATTTTTCTGTGCCTTTGAACAGGATTATCAGTACAACATGACTTTAGGCAAATATTCCTTGAAAACAAATCCAACTTTTGCAAGTTTTCTTTCTTTTCTTTACTTCATTTCTGGCAAATTTAACAAATACTGAAAAGGAGGTATTATGCAAAGGTTAAGGAGACAACTACTAAGTTGTAGTCAAGATATGTCTGTTGTTAGAAACCCCATGGGGACAAAGTTTTGACAATTTTAGTAAACCTTTGTCTACAAAAAATTGGAAATCATATGGGGAAATCTTCCAAATTCAAGAATTGCATACAAAAGCCCTATCAGGAATAGAAGTAGTCTCTAATATCTCTAAGGCAGAACGGCAGATAAAATCCATAGAAATCCTTTGGAAAAGGGAGGGCAAA
>NW_012151307.1:2612-2910 GCF_000956105.1 Propithecus coquereli | reverse complement strand
CATTTTACATATATCACATACACACACATTTTTCCTTCATTATTATTAAAATACATTTAGAGTAGCAGGTAATTATCAGTTTTAAATTTGAAGTAGTAGTAGTTAAATATCTACTTCTATACTAGAATGTCAAATGTTAGCAAGATATTTTATGTGAATCATTTTATATATATCACATACACACACATTTTTCCTTCACTGTTATTAGCATGTTATAAATACTTAGAGTTAAAACATTAGTAAGCCAATATTACACTGAAAGACTTACCTTGGGGGCCAGGGTCTCCTGGTGGCCCAG
>NW_012151307.1:0-312 GCF_000956105.1 Propithecus coquereli | reverse complement strand
TTTATGGCTGTAGAAGCAAAATGATTCTAAAAGTTCTTAAAAATATAGTCTAGAACCAAATGACTATTTGTAGTAGAGTCTCCCAAGACTCTTCCCTCAGTTTCTTTAAGATACTAAGATGATGACTCTTATTGTTTACGTACACCAAAGGGGAGGCATAAACAAGTCTAAGATACCTAGATCATAATGATATATAAGTACATATTATTGCTATTATTGTTATAACAAATATTATTATTAAAATACATTTAGAGTAGCAGGTAATTATCAGTTTTAAATTTGAAGTAGTAGTAGTTAAATATCTACTTCTAT
>NW_012151306.1:19152-20747 GCF_000956105.1 Propithecus coquereli | reverse complement strand
GTTACAAAAGCACTGTGTGTATATACATATATGGAGGTGGTCCTGGATAAGTCATATGAAATTCTGACTTGTCCAGCTTCTCTGACATTATTGGGAAATTAGCAGACACATAAGCACCTATTTGCATGAGTTGACCTCCACAAGTATTCTAATATTTTGTATTTTGGAACCAAAGGAGTCAGAAGTATATGCATGAGTTCCTAAGTCTTAGTCCATTTGTGCTGCTATAACAAAGTACCACAGGCTGGGTAATTTATAAACAATAGAGATTTATCTCTCATAGTTTTGGAGCCTGAGAAGTCTAAGACCATGGCACCAGCAGGTTCAGTGTCTGGTGAAGGCTACTCTCTGCTTCCAAGATGGCACCTTGGTGCTGCATCCTCCAGAGGAGGTGAAGGCTGTGTGCTCACGTGGTGGAAGGGAACCAACCCACTCCCTCAAGCTCTTTTATGACTTAATCACTTCCTAAAGTTCCCACCTCTAAATACTATCACATTGGCCATCAAGTTTGAACATATAAATTGTGGGAGACACAAGGGACAAGGAAAGAACATGGTGATTAACACTGTCTCCTTGGACTGATTTTCAAGCTTCCCACAGTGAATTTATAGGCAAAACCAAAATCCCTCTATTGCATGCTTTCACAGTGCCACATACTTCTCTTTTGTTGCACTCATCACAATTGTAAATTCATTTGTGTAATTAGTTGATTAATGTTTGTCTCCCCTTCTGGTCTACAAGTTCTATTGGGGCAGGCTCTTTGTTTTGTGTACTACATGATATACAGTCTTAATAGTTGAGGGAGGGAAGATGAGAGAGGGAGGGAAGATGAGAGAGGGAGGAAATGAAAGGCAAGAGGAAAGGGGAAGAAGCAAGGGGAAAGGAGAAAGAGGGAGAGGGGAAGAGAGAGGAAGCACATTTTTCTTATGAGGGATGCTGTGGGTCTGGGTGATGGTACACTATCAAACTAGGAGAGCACTCTCTCATCATTTCCACATGGAACACAGCAAGGCCAAGAGAAATGGGCAGGAAAGCAGGGCTGCCTGAGCACCTTGCAGGTTTGCATCTTGGGACTGCATGGGGATGGTGTCCTAGACAAGGCAGGACTCCCCAGCAGGACCAGCCCTGGTGTGTGTGAGAGAGCACTGGTGACGGGGGCAGATGCCCAGCCAGAGTCTGTCAAGAGAGCAGCAACATATTCAGGCATGGGCTTGTGTCTGTATTCTGAATAGTTCAATGCCTGGGGGTACCCAGAAATTTCAGGGAAGGGCATGGGGAAACACTCCCTATAAGGTATAAGTGTAGGTGGGGAATACAAAGCCAGTAATATGGGTGTTAATGCTAATGTGACTTGTTTATAGCCTCAGATGGTTATTCTTAAGGACATCTGATGGTTTATTCTTTTTTTTTTTATTTCAGCATATTATGGGGGTACGGATGTTTAGGTTACGTATGTTGCCCCTGCTACCCCCCCAAGTCCGAGCTTCAAATATGTCCATCCTTCAGGTGGTGCGCATTGCACTCTTTGTGTATGCAAATACCCGTCCCCTCCTCCCCCTTCCCCCTCTCCCTTCCCTTCTTTTTTCTTCTTTTCT
>NW_012151306.1:12817-13932 GCF_000956105.1 Propithecus coquereli | reverse complement strand
GCCTAAAGTGATCCTCCCACCTCAGCTTTCCAAAGTGCTGGGATTACAGGCGTGAGCCACCACGCCCAGTTTGGATTTCAGATTTTTGAATCAGGGATATTCAACCTGTACTATCATGTTAGAACACCAAAAGTGTTTTTGGTCTTTGTTTGCTTATAACTCCATAGAGTTGTCTTTTCTTAGTCCCCTTCAATTCTGGACCCTAAGCTTCGATAGTTAACAGAAGTAGCTATATGAAAGCTTTGTACTTGCTGTGAAATTCCCACTGAAGAGCTCCAATATGATCAATATCCATTATTTTTAAACCCACAAAAAAATTCCTTTAGAATTTAATATTTTGGTGTCCTCTGTTTTGAAAACCTGGCAATATATTTTATTAAAAAGCTAATGTCCCAATAATTCCATTTTGGGGAACCTAATGAAGTAATATATATATAGGAAAAACTATATGCACCATGATGCCCACTTCAAAATTATATAACTGGAAAAAACTGGAAGTAACATAAATGTCCAAGAATAGGAGAATGGGCAAAATGTGGCACATGATTCAGATGGATTATTATGTAATCATTAAAGAGAATTGATAATGCACTGTGGAATTTTTTTGTTACAAAAGCACTGTGTGTATATACATATATGGAGGTGGTCCTGGATAAGTCATATGAAATTCTGACTTGTCCAGCTTCTCTGACATTATTGGGAAATTAGCAGACACATAGGCACCTATTTGCATGAGTTGACCTCCACAAGTATTCTAATATTTTGTATGTTGGAACCAAAGGAGTCAGAAGATATATGCATGAGTTCCTAAGTGTCTTAGTCCATTTGTGCTGCTATAACAAAGTACCACAGGCTGGGTAATTTATAAACAATAGAGATTTATCTCTCATAGTTTTGGAGGCTGAGAAGTCCAAGACCATGGCACCAGCAGGTTCAGTGTCTGGTGAAGGCTACTCTCTGCTTCCAAGATGGCATCTTGGTGCTGCATCCTCCAGAGGAGGTGAAGGCTGTGTGCTCACATGGTGGAAGGGAACCAACCCACTCCCTCAAGCTCTTTTATGACTTAATCACTTCCTAAAGTTCCCACCTCTAAATACTATCACATTGGCCATCAA
>NW_012151306.1:5783-6469 GCF_000956105.1 Propithecus coquereli | reverse complement strand
TTTAATTAGTGTAAAAAACTGACAGTTTAAAGTAAAAAGAATAACAATGTACTGTGGGGTTTATAACATACGTGTAGAAGTAAATATAAGACAACAACAGCATAAAGAATGGGAGGAAAGAATTGGAAGTACTGCACACTGGTGTAAAGTTCTCATACTATTTAATGAAGAGGTACATTACTTGAAGGCTAACTGTGATAAGATAAAGATTACCAACCCTAGAGCAAGCACTAAAATTTTAAAAATAAACTAATAAGCCAATACTGGATATAAAGTGAAATAATAATCGATTTTCAAATGATCCAAAAAAGGGTGAGAAAGGAGGAAAAAAGGAACAAAGAACATATGGGGAAAATAGAAAATAACTACAAACATGGTAAAATTTAAAGCCATTGTATCAATAATTACATTAAATGTAAATGGTCAAAACCACCCAATTAAAAGGCAGACCAACAAATTGGATAAAAAAGAAAGACTCAACTACACGCCATCTACAAGAAATCCAATTTAAATATGTCAAACACCATAAAGGGTCAAAGATTCTACCTTATGTTCAAGCTAACAAGTTAGCCTGCCACAGTTTCATAGATCCTGGCAGAAGACAACACAGGACTCCTGCCTAGAGAAGGGCCATTTACTATTTACCACAAGAATAGCAACCAGAGTATCAGTCAGCATTTGAGCTG
>NW_012151306.1:0-258 GCF_000956105.1 Propithecus coquereli | reverse complement strand
CAGGATTTGTTGTTGTTGCTGTGTGCTATTACTGTTTAGTGACTTTTCTGAACTAATCCTGTAAATATGCATTCTTTGTTGTACACGGCCATTAAAGTGCCTACTTGGTTAGCTTTGTAGTCCACCACAGATTGAACAGAAATTTCCTTAAACATGTGAAACGAATACAACAGAGAACCCCTTGGCAAAACCAGTCTCTGCAGAGAAGCTGTGTGTGTTTGGGCACGCATTCAACATCCATTCAACACTCAGTTGACA
>NW_012151305.1:8725-9103 GCF_000956105.1 Propithecus coquereli | reverse complement strand
ATTCAATAAATATTTATTGAATTCATGTGCATTTATCGTATCCATGTGGCAAAACACTCTACTTGAAATACAACATTGAGCGAGATAGAAAAAATGCACAATTTTATGAAGCATCTTTGCGGTGGTGAATGATAGAAAATAAGAAAATATGAATTTATGTTAATTGTGTAGAAATATATAAAACGCTTTCTGACTTAATTTGACAAATCAAAACACAGAATTAAACCAAGAGAGAAGTCAATGACATACAGATACTACATAAGATCTATAAAGACTTCATGGTCTGAGGATGATAATATTACCTCTTTCTCCAGACTGCAATGTCTATCTAAATAGAAAGACAGAGTCCCAAAAATGAGAAAAAAATATTGATTTTAA
>NW_012151305.1:6402-6965 GCF_000956105.1 Propithecus coquereli | reverse complement strand
TTTTTTTTTTTCATTAAAGACCTAAAACATGTATAAAGTATATTTTGGGGTTGATTGTGATTTATGAATTTAATTGTAGTCTTATTACATAGATGTATACTTACTTCAGGATTTAATTGTTCAAGATTGTCTTCTTCCTCAATTGATCTGCCATGTTACATCTCCAACTACCAATTTTTCATACATTGTATAGGTAGTCGATATATTTATTACTATCTAAGCACCACACTCATAATTACTATGACTGATGATAAAATCTTACAGCCAATTTGATAATCTCTTCTCTCTGTGCTCTTTCTTTTCAGAAAAGTCCTATGTAATTTTTGCCGTTTTTTACATTTTTAGTTTGATATTCATTGTAAGATTTGTATGCATGTTTTTTATGAGGTTAAGGGATTTCCTTTCTATTATTAATTTACCAAGTTAATGCCTACAGATTTCTGATATCAAGTAAGATAAATCTTGTGGCAAAATTCCTCCTTTAATATTTGCAAGTATAATGGAACTCTAAAAAAATGTCACTTGCATCTTTTTGGTTGTGGAGAATCACTTACAACTTACAA
>NW_012151305.1:2724-3055 GCF_000956105.1 Propithecus coquereli | reverse complement strand
AGACATTGTCTTCAAGCTCTGAGATTCTTTCCTCTGCATGATCTATTCTGTTCTTGAGGCTTTCCATTGTATTTTGAAGTTCCCTGAATTCCTCCGTCATTGACAAAATTTCTGTTTGGTTTTTCCTTAGTATTTCAATTTTTTGGAAAATTTTTCATTCATTTCCTGGATTGTTCTTGTTGTTTCTTTATGTTGGGATCCTATTTTCTCTTCTATTCTGTTCATTTTCCTTACAATCCATAATCGGAATTCTTCCTCTGTCAGCTTAATCGTATCATGAACATTGGTATCTGTTGATGGAGATCAAATATTTTCTTTTGGAGGTGACTTT
>NW_012151305.1:0-820 GCF_000956105.1 Propithecus coquereli | reverse complement strand
AACGAAAAGAAAAAGAAAAAAGAAAAAGAAAAGAAGAAGAAGAAAGAAGAAAAAAAAGAAAAAGAAAAAGAAAAAACAAACAAAAAAAACCCACGAAAAAACGACCCCTTTGCTCCACCTGGAGGCAGAGGCAGGTTCTTTGGCGCAATGCGTGTGTAGGGGTCGAGTTGCCTGGTGGAGGGGCTAGTTATGTCATCTCGGATCACAGCTATACAAAAAATTTAACAGAAAAACAAAAAAACAAACAGAGGAAAAAAAAATGGCCCCTTTACTCCGCCTAGTGGCGGAGGCCGGCCCTTTAGCGCGGTGTGTTGGGGCGGAGGTCGAGTTGCCTGGCAGAGGGGGACTTATGTGTCCCGGATCACAGTTCTATGAGCAGTCTCTCTCAGTTCACTCTCAGTTCCCCGTCATTTTGTGGACAGCGCCAGCGACTGAGTGGAACAGGGCCGCCGGAGACCGCCTGGAAACTCTGCAGAAATATCTGTCTTTTTCACTTTTCCGCCCTTTTGGAGATGGGGCTTGAGTCCGCGGCTGGGACAGACTGTCCACAGATTCGAAAGAAAAAGTGGCTGCGCGCGCTACTCTCCTCCTCTCTCCTCACAGGGCGCAACCGGCTCTGCCGCAGAGGTAGTGGCTATGACTCAGGCAGATGCCCGGGCAACAAGGCCCCGCAGTTGCAGGCTTTGGGTTCCCTGAATTGCGGCTGCCCACCCACTGCTAGTCAGCGCTGAAGCCGACTGCACCGGGAGGGCATCCAGAGCCAGCGTCCACCGTTGCCTATTCCCAGAGCTGCGTCCCAGGGCTGCACGCCGAGCCCGCC
>NW_012151304.1:17138-17494 GCF_000956105.1 Propithecus coquereli | reverse complement strand
TATTTATTAACTTGTAAAACATCCCTTTAAATGGAGGAGAACATTTTGAAAAATGAAAGAGAAAGAGTGATCCCAGGTTATATTATTTCATCCTCCCTAGGCAGAGGTCCTTGGGTATTTCTTTGTCCCGTAACATGAGTTAGTAAACTCTCTGATTCAGAGAAGAGGGAATACTTCATTTTCAGTGGTTACTACAGAGCACCCTGAGTGTTGTGTCGGATGGGAGAAGCACATCCTCTAAGCTGACCATTCCCAAGTCAGTTGCCAAACCCAAAGTGGCCTCTGCTGTCAGTAGCCTATTAAATAAGGACAAATCTGAAGGCATGTTTCTGACAGTTGCCTGGTTCCTGGGTGAG
>NW_012151304.1:14212-14623 GCF_000956105.1 Propithecus coquereli | reverse complement strand
GTATTTCAGAAAGACTGTGATGGCACGTGGCAGACACCACCCCCTGCAGGCACTGGTTGAAGGTCCGGTGCAGGTACAAAGTAATGCCATGGTGGACCCCCGCCCTGTCACCAGTTGCCACAATGTGTTGTAGTTGCTGCCAGTGCTAACATTCCTGGCCGCATCTGTGCCAATGTCATGCTACCCTGATGTCCCTCTGGTGCAATGGAGGGAATGTCTTTTTCTGGCCTTGTACCACACTCTGTTACCTGGTCCCAAAATGTTGTCCTGGACTCTCCATGTCTCACAAGGAATTTTTCTCATTGTCTTTTCTCCATGTGCCCCAGGCCCAAGTCTGTAGTGGGATGCAATTTTTACAGGTCCACAACATGGAACTATGATATATATTTTATATGTACCACTCATAATATA
>NW_012151304.1:3095-3652 GCF_000956105.1 Propithecus coquereli | reverse complement strand
TCAAAAAAAAAAAAAAAAGAATGCCTATGGATTCCCTCACGGGTTTTGTGTCTGGAAAGACAAAAGAAAATCTCCTGCGTGGGTTGAGGGTGGAACACAGTGAGACTCTCTGTCTCAAAAAAAAAAAAAAAAAAAACCAGCTGGACTCTTCTATCTACTTCTGTGATGAATCTATTACACCATGGTGTTTTGGTTAGAGTAAAAATCCTGCCTCACACAGATATGTAGTTGAAAAAAGAAGGAGATCTTAACAGCCCAAGGTCCTGGGACCACACTTTAAGGACTACTGGGACAGAGATTTGGAAAATTTTGGTCCCTGAGGAAAGAAGCTACTTTAAAATGTTCCCTATTATTGACTTTAGCCTCATCAAGTATAAATCTCTATACATGGTCAGTATATGGTATAATTATGCCTTAAAGCAATTTTACAGAAATTTAGTGCTTCTATGTTTCAAAAGCAACCTTGTCCTGCTATATTTTCTAATGGTCCACATTTTGTTCCTACTCCACAGTTCAGACTCATCAGTATGACATTAAGTGCCCTAAACAATCTGGTG
>NW_012151304.1:0-352 GCF_000956105.1 Propithecus coquereli | reverse complement strand
TGTGGCTTTAATTTGCACTTTTCTGATTACGAGTGAAGTTGAGCATCTTTTCATATGTTGAGTTTTGTCTTCTGTGACTCCTCAATTCATGTCCCTCATTTGTTTTTCTACTAAGTTGCTGTCCTTTCTGAAAATTAATTTACTCTTTAGCCTGGGGCTTGTTTTAATCTTTATTTTCAGCATATTTGGATGTAAAGATGTTTTCTTCTCTTTCATGTAAAGTATTTTATATATATTTAATCCATCTTTTTCTTTTTTTTTTTTGAGACAGAGTCTCACTCTGTTGCCCAGGCTAGAGTGCCGTGGCATCAGCCCATTAGCTCACAGCAACCTCAAACTCCTGGGCTCAAGC
>NW_012151303.1:7957-9402 GCF_000956105.1 Propithecus coquereli | reverse complement strand
ACACTACACACACAAGTTAACTCAAAATTAATCACAGATCTAAATGTAAAAGCTAGAACTATAAAGCTCTAGAATAAATCATAGGAAAATATCTTTATAATTTGGGGGTAGACAAAGGTTTCTTAAATCAGTAACCACATAAATACAGATAAATTAGACTTCATCAAAATTATTCATGAGTGGATTAACAAAATGTGGTATATGTATACCATGGAATAATATTCAACCATGAAGAAGGATGAATTAAGGCCTTCTGCAACAATTTGGATGGAACTGGAGACCATTATTGTAAGTATCTAAAAAATAGAAAAACAAACACCAAATGTACTCACTATTAAATTGGAACTAATGAACACACATGTGCATAGAGGGAAGTAAAACTCAATGGAAATCAAGCAGGGAGGAGGGGAAAGGAGGGAATGGGCGAAAACCTACCTAATCGGTACAATGAACACTGTCTGGGTTGGCACACTTTTAACTCCGACTCAGGCACTACAAAAGCAATCAATGTAACCAAAAACATTTGTATCCCCATAACACTTTGAAAGAAAAACAATTAATAACTTCTGCACACCAAAAGACACTATGAAAATTAATAGACTAAGAGGAAAAAAATGCCGTGTGTATTATAAAAGATTGGTATCCAGGATATATATAAAGAATTCCCACTCAGTAAGAAAAAAAATTAATAAATGGGCAAAAGATTCAACAGACATTTCACAAAGAAGAATATACAGATGGCCAATATGCACAATAAAAGATATTCAACATCATTGGTCATCAGGGAAATGCAAATTAAAAACATAATGAGATGTTCCACTTCCACTATACACTCAGAAGAATGATTAACATTAAAAAAACTGACAATACCATATTGTTGGCCCAGATAGGGGCAATCAGAACTCTCATCCACTCTTAGTGGAAGAGTAAAATGGTAAAACCACTTTGGAAAAAGGTCTGAGTTTCTTACAAAACCAACCATACCCCTACCTTATGACATAGAAATTCTACGCCTAGGTATTTACTCAACAAAATTGAAGGCATATGTCCACAAAAAGATTTGTACAAGAATGGTTCTGGAAACTTTATTTATAATAGCCCCAAACGAGAAACAACAGATGATTGTTATGATGATTCCATTATAATGGAATATAGTACTTAACAAGAAAGAACAAACTGCTTATTCATATGACAGTATTAATGAATTCCAAAAACAGTATGATAAGTAAAAGAAGCCTTCTACAAAAGAGTACACAACTGTATAATTCCATCTATATGAAGTTCGAGAACTAATCTATGGTCAAAAAATTTCAGAACGGTGGTTGTCTCTGGGATAGGATTGACTGGGGAAAGTCATGAAAAAACTTAGGTAATGGTCAAGTTCTCTATCTTAATAGAGTTTTGGATTACACAAGTACACATTTCTCAAAATTCAAAGGGTTTTG
>NW_012151303.1:4907-5292 GCF_000956105.1 Propithecus coquereli | reverse complement strand
TTCCATATCTGGAAAATATTTCAGAATATTCATTTTTGAAAAAGAGAAAGAGAAAAGAAGAAAAAACACAAGAAGGCCAACTGTTTGATTCAGTGGAAAGGACTATGTTTAGAAATCACCACACTGGAGTGTTAGTCCTGGCTTTCCTTAAGCAAATCACAAACTCCAGAAGCTTTTGTTTCTCATCTGTAAAATAAAGGAGGTAGGGTAGTTGACTTCTAATTTTCTTTTATTCTCTAAGAACCTATAATCAGTCTTTTGCAAGAATTAGTCTCTTGGAAATAATAATTTAATTAGTAACTATTAAATAATTTTTTTAAAAGACAGAGTCTCACTGTGTTGCCCAGGCTGGCCTTGAACTCCTGAGCTCAAGTGATCCTCCCCA
>NW_012151303.1:2595-3192 GCF_000956105.1 Propithecus coquereli | reverse complement strand
CATTAGAGCATAGTTTAGCCTATCCTAATTAAGACAGCCTGAACTTTCTTGCTAGTATACTACCAAAGGTGGTTGCCCATAGAAATTGCTAATGGACACTTGTCTCTCACACCCCTCCCTCCCTGCTCTATCCTCAAGGGCCTGAAAGAGTTGACCACATACCACTTCTCCCTTCCCATTTCCTCAAATCTTAATTCTCACTGGTTACAGTAAGAGAGAGATAAGGAAGTTTCTCATCCGATATGAGACTGGAGTTTCAAAATGGAAAGTGACCTGAAAATCCTAGAACATGACCAAGATACCAGATTTTTACAAAGCATGATTATAAAATGGTCACTAGAAAAAAAATAAAATTATTATTAATACCTCCTCAATAAACCAATTTCCTATGCTTTTTTCTTTGCTTTTTACTGTATCTTGGTTTTACACTTTTTTTTCTTTCAGACAATATAAGTTTATTGGCAACAAAAAACATAGTTTAATGGCTAATCAAGTCCCTAGTCTCACTCGTGCATGATAACTTGATTTTAATTATTTGGGATTATTTGGGTTTTTCTAACCCATTTCTCCTAGATTTCAATAATAGGGATTTTGTCT
>NW_012151303.1:0-1400 GCF_000956105.1 Propithecus coquereli | reverse complement strand
ATCTGAATCTTTCTCCACATGGAGAAAATTAAGAGATTCCAAGAAAGAGTGCATAACTCACCTGTATGGGGGCTACCAAAAAAGTGCTCAAGTCTTTTAACTATTATGTAGTCTTTAAAAGTATATGGGACTCCACTTTTTAAAAGTGGGAGAAAGTTTAATCCCAGCACTTTGGGAGGCTGAGGTAGGAGGATCACTTGAGATCAGTAGTTTGAAACTAGCCTGGGCAACATAGCAAGACTCCATCTTACAAAAAAAATATATTTAAAAATTAACCAGGCATGGTGGGCATGTGCCTGTAGTCTTAGCTATTCACCAGGCTGAAGCAGGAGGATTGCTTGAGCCCAGAAGTCTGAGGTTGCAGTGAGCCATGATGATGCCACTGCACTCTAGCCAGGGTGACAGAGTGAGACCCTGTCTCTAAAGAAAAATAAAATAAAATAACATATTTCCATGTATAGCACTGTTCCAAAGACAGAATTCATGATTAAAACTGTTGCTATCAGAGATTGAAACCATGACAGGCTGGGCAGCACCTCTGCAGTCATTTCCTCCTTCCCCACGAGCAGCCGGATTCTTGCCAACAGGCCACAGTCCTGCCTCCTTGTTTGAAAGCTCCCGCCAACCCCAGCCCAGGCAGTGTCCATCCCAATGCTCAGACGAGTGGGGCCTGCACCCAGTCTACCAGCTCTGCCGCCACCCCTTCCTCCCTCTAGCTGCTGCTGCCATTCCAATGTCAAAACAGCTGAAAAATCCATCAACTCCTCAGAGACCAGGACGATTTTGTAAAAAGGTTTCCAGCAGATTTCCTTCTGTAGACCAATGGCCTCTTAACTTTTTTATTTTTAATAGAAAGATCTCACTTTGTCTCCCAGGCTAGAGTGCGAGTGGCATGATCATAACTCACTGCAACCTCGAACTCCTGGGCTCAAGCCATCCTCCTGCCTCAGCCTCCTGAGAAGCTGGGACTACAGGCATGCGCCACCATGCCCGGCTAAACCTCCTAACTTTTTTGATCATGCACCACATTAGCCAAAGCGGGGGGGAAAGGCCTAACCCCCATATATATCTATAAATTATATACATGTCTTACTGTATCAATAATACGTACATTATAAAACATAAAAATAGAAATTTAGAAGACTGAGATGAAGATGAAATTAAAAATTTTTTAAATAATTTTGTTTTATTAATCCTTTGTTCTCACTAAAAATATTTTTCAGTGACTGCAATGTGATTGAATGTACTTCATTTTCTTTTTAAATCTTGGTTGAACACTTTGTAATACAGCAATTCAAAGGTCTGATTCTAAGTTCAGTGTATGTCAATATTTAGCTTTAACGTCTGGAATAGCTCAAAAGAGATCTGACAAAGACACATGGATGCAAGTGGAAGAAATG
>NW_012151302.1:6434-6766 GCF_000956105.1 Propithecus coquereli | reverse complement strand
TATAAACTGTTTTCCTCTTCTCTTACCCCAACACAAACCTGTGAAGCCAGTGACACTTTGAAGGTAAAAATAAAGCAGTTACCCCATATTTACCATAGCCTTTGTTAGTAAGCTTATAGAAATTTGAAAAGAATAAGGGAATTATATTGTCATTTTATCACTTTAGAATTTTTGTAGGTATTATATGGCCCAAGAAAGTAGTTTTCTCACTTTAAAGAATACTTGGAGCCATGGGGAAGTAAAATATTATAGCCAAACACTTTGTAGTAGACCCTCAAAAATCTGTTGGTTGATTTATAAACTGTTTTCCTCTTCTCTTACCCCAACACAAA
>NW_012151302.1:5147-5962 GCF_000956105.1 Propithecus coquereli | reverse complement strand
GACTTGAGTAAGTTCATTACTTCAAATGGTAAATTACCATAGGCAAGTATCTTTTTATTACAGAAGAGTGTGCTATTTTCCAGTGTCAAAGCTCTGTGACATAATCACAACTTCCAATCTATGACAAGGCTATTCTGTAACATACATCTCTTATCACCATCTACAAATCCAAGAATAGGTTCTCTCTAGAAATGTTCTGCCTAAATTACCTTGTATTTTTTTTTTCATTTGTTTGACTGGTAATCTTGTCTATGTAAGATTTAATTAACGTTAACTACCTTTTCTTGGTAATGAGCAAATAGGTATATTATCAGAAATGAGTTTTCCAAAAGTTAAACTCTCTTTCAACTAGCAATTTCTACTCTTTTAGCTCATAAGAAATACCTTTCTTTTTAAAGTTTATATAATCACTCACTCCTTCTCTGGAAGAACTATCTAAGTTACCTAAAATGTATAACATTTTGCTAGAAATAGCAGTAGCCAGGTATGATCCAAAATGTGAATAATTTTTAAAGATAGAATTCCTTGTATGATTATCTTCTAGGGCCATACCTTCAGTGCAACCAGAATCAGGAAATAGCCTTTGTTAGTAAGCTTATAGAAATTTGAAAAGAATAAGGGAATTATATTGTCATTTTTATCACTTTAGAATTTTTGTAGGTATTATATGGCCCAAGAAAGTAGTTTTCTCACTTTAAAGAATACTTGGAGCCACGGGGGAGTAAAATATTATAGCCAAACACTTTGTAGTAGACCCTCAAAAATCTGTTGGTTGATTTATAAACTGTTTTCCTCTTCTCTTACCCCAACACAAA
>NW_012151302.1:0-884 GCF_000956105.1 Propithecus coquereli | reverse complement strand
TAAAAATAAATTTAGTTTGAGAGTATGTCCTCTGAAACCAGTTTCCATCCTAGGAAGTTTATTTTGTCTGTTTTTTTTTTCCTGAATTTAGCACAATTACATTTTATAAAATTAACCGTATTCTTCTGATTTGGAAGATATTAGAGGTAGAAGTTAATCATCCTACTTCATTGGAAGTGACCCTACATGATATCAGCTGGATGAATATTTCTATAGCTCTGAGGAATTTTTAGTGAATGTGATTAAGAAATCACCTTTTCAGAAGATCATAAGGTATTACACACATACACATACCTATTTTTTTTAAGTAGACTCAGATCTACCAGGTAATTCTTTAGAAGTTTTAAATTTAAAAAAATTAAATGACAGATTTTTACCTTTAGAGATGTCAACCTAAGAAATATCCTATATATTTATATGTTTTTGTAAATTTCTGGCTACCATGCATTATATTTTAGCTATTGCATCTTACTTCATATGAATTACTCACTACTCAGAAAAATAGCCAAGTGGTTATAGAAATGGCCTCTGGAGTCACATTGCTAGATTTAAATCCTGGTTTAACCACATAATAACCGTGTGACCTTAGATAAATTACCTAGTTTCTCGGTATCTCAATTTGCTCATCTGTAAAATGATGATATTACCAATCCTTTGGGGTCATTATAAAAATAAAGTTAGTTAACCATTATTAAGTGCTTAAAACAGTGCCCAGCACATGGTAAGGTTTACTATAAATAATTTTATTTATCATTATTATGTATTGTTATATAACTGACTTATTATGGGGCTCATGTAAAGTGTTTATTTTCTGAAACAATATTCTGTTAAATATTAAAAAGTTACATTGAAAAGGAATTTACCGTTCTACGCAACAAGGACAC
>NW_012151301.1:19185-19901 GCF_000956105.1 Propithecus coquereli | reverse complement strand
TAAGCCAATCCCCCTAATAAATCCTCTGTCATGTATCTATTGCTATATCTGTCTGTCTATCTGCCTACCTAGATACACATTACCCTATTGGTTCTGTCTCTCTGGGGAACCCTAATACACTACCGAAGGCATCGTGTGACAACGAGGGGAACCAGCTTTAGGGCAAAGCTGACTAAGAGGAAAGCATAGCTGGGAAACGGAGAAACAAACAAATAACAACAACAACAACAAAATGAGGCCTGCTCTACCCTGGAATTATTATGTGTGAGAATAAAATATCATCTAGGCCATTTTACGTCAGATTTACTTACAGATACAGCTGGGTTCCTGATGACCTTAGATATTTGCCTAATTTCCTATGACATCGACTCCCAGAGTATGTTAATTTAAGTTTCTAATAGTTATGGTGGACTATCTCCAAACTTTTGTGTTGGGCAAAATTGATTACAGTCACTTTCTCAATGCTTCTCAAAATCACTGGCATTGCTAGCACAAAAAAAGGACATTAATGGAAAAACTGGTGAAATCCAAATAAAGTCCGGAATTTGTTTAATAGTGATGTATCAACAATAGTGATGTTGGCCGGGCGCGGTGGCTCACATCTGTAATCCTAACACTCTGGGAGGCCGAGGTGGGTGGATCGTTTGAGCTAAGGAGGTCGAGACCAGCCTGAGCAAGAGAGAGACCCTGTCTCTACTAAAAATAAAAAGAAATTA
>NW_012151301.1:16801-18002 GCF_000956105.1 Propithecus coquereli | reverse complement strand
CTTTCAACTAAAGCAATAGTAAGCCAAGTGTAATTAGATTTAGCAAATAAATATATAAGACATCCAGTCAAATTGGAATTTCAGAAATACTTTTTTAGAATTAGGCCATACTTAAACTAAAAGTATCACTTATTTACCTGAAACTCAAATGTCACCGGACATCCTGTATTTTATTCAACACTGTAGAATGCCTTTCTGTGAAGGCCAATACTAAGGGCACAACTCCCTGTGGCCTGAAATGATACTGGGAGACATCCTTTTCAAGAAATGAATAATAGATAAGTGACTTTTATGTTGGGTGAGATATCTATGACCATGACTGATGTTTTTTCATTCCGTCATAAATTTCACAATGCCTTTCCATAAGTGTAATTTACTTTTGATATTTATGAAAGTTCTATCGGTGGCAATTTCAAAGAATAACAAAATTACTTTTTGCTTTTCTTTTTAACCATGGAAGACTCTCCAGGAGAGAGAAGTATAGCACCTATCAATAGGAGATATCAAAGTAGCACAATCCGACTTTTGCTTTTGAAAACAGGATGGTATTATCCTTATGCCCTCCTGGGTGAACTCTATATGCTGTAGAGAAGTGGGCTTGTGCATCTATAAAACTGAATTATTTCTTAAAAAATGACTTGTCTAAAGTTTGCTGTGATAGAGAATGCTGTTTTTATGATTGTTATGAAAAATGACCATTGAAAAATAGGTCATCATATCCAGCTGCTGCAGATGACTGCATTCTTTTGACCTCAAGGCTTCACAATTTGAGTTTTCTGAGTTTTTTTGATGAGAGTCTGAAATTAGTGCTTTGTAATCAACATACATGTTTAAATTGGAAGTTTAAACAAATGCTCCCATTTGACTTTAAATTATTTTCCATGACATTTTTCTATTAGGTTAGAGAGAAATAAGTTATCTTTTGATATATGTTTAAGAAGCTTCATATCTGATCATGACAAGGAACAAAATCTTTACATTTCATTTTAAATGCACATAAACATTATGAAAAGATAAATATATAATTTCCTCCAAAATAATTTTCATTGTATTTATCAGATTATACCTTTCCAGATTTCCAATATTCTGAGACATTATGTCTAGTGGTATCAGTACCCTGTATTAAGTTTTTACTCCACAAATTATTTGTCCAAACTTTGTCAAAATTTATTAAAATGTATAATTATATTTCTCACCAGCA
>NW_012151301.1:2918-4691 GCF_000956105.1 Propithecus coquereli | reverse complement strand
GCCAAAAGGGTTCTTTTTATGATTTATTTACTTTTTAAAATGACAGCTTTATTAAGATATAATTAGTATACCATAAAGTTCATCCTTTTATTTTTTGTTTTTTTTAATGAGCCATACATTTATTAAAAACACATAATGTGAAGTGGTAGAAAGGCACTGGGACTAGATTTAAGTTCTTAATCCTTATTAGCACTTATGCTCTCTGAACTTCAGTTTCCTCATCTATAAGTTACCTGTTAGCTTCAGTTTTCTTATCTATAAATTATCCTGCTAGCAAATTGCATTGAGGCTAAAATTAAACTATAGTCTCTTTCAAATTGTTCTGTTATCTCATATTCTGCTGTGTGCTAATCCACTGCTGTTGGTACCTGAGAATGCTCTCTTATAATGAACTTTAAAAAAAAGAAAGTCAATAGATTTAAAGGGTACAAGTGTTTTTGTTACATGAATAGATAGTATAATAGTGAAGGCAGGGCTTTTATTTTACCTGTCACCAGAATAGTGTACATTGTACCCAATAGGTAATTTTTGATCCCTCAGCCCCTCTCCCACCCTCCTCTTTTCTTAGTTTCCAATGTCCATTAAACCACTTTATGACCATACATACCTATACATACTTACAAGTAAGAACATGCAGTATATGTTTTTCCATTCCTGAGACACCTCACATAGAATAATGGTTTTGTGTTTAATTAGGACTTAACCCAGTCACAAATCTAGCAGCTCAAGCCTAAAACCTCTTTTATTGCGGTTAAATTTTATAACCAAACCCATCAGACAAACATACATTCATTCTTTTTTTGGAGACAACCCTCCTAGATCCCAGGACACTTCTACTTCGTGATGGTCTGTTTGCTTTCATGCCTGCTACACATGCACACACATCATCTTGAAATGCCTTGCCTTCTACCTGTGTTGGATCTTTGTGTATTCCCTGCCTTGATTTATCTCTCTTTTGGTGAGCATTCTTCCAATAGCTTCTGAGAAAGGTTGATAAATGTGAATGTATTTATTCTACCTTCACATTTGATTGATCTCTTGGATTGGAATAAACGTAAGTTAGAAACATAACAATTTCTTCCATTTAGAAGATATTGCTTCTTATCTTGTTGCTCATGTTGTTGCTGTTTAGAAGTCTGATGTCATCAAATGCCCGATTTTATGAAAGTTACCAATGTTCTTTTTTTCAATCCCATCTCTGGAATTTGAATCTTATTCACACCAGATATCTCGGGGCATTCATTATACCGAGCATTTGGTAGAAAATGAATCATTCGACATGCTTTTAAAAAAAAAAAAAACGTTAATGTTCAGAGCTCTCCACCATCTCAAAATTCTGACGTCATTGTCTGAGTGGGGCCTGTGAACCACTTTTCACAAGTGCCCTGGGAAATTCCACCATATAGCTAGAGTTGGGAAACATGGATCTAGATTGGTGTTTTCTCAAACTGTATTGTGCACATGAATCAACTGGGATCTGGTTAAAATGTAGTTTTAACTCAGCAGATTTGAGGAGGGGTCTGAGACTCGGCATTTCTAACACGCGTCCAGGTGTCGCCAATGATGCCGGTCTTCTGACTCCGGACCCACTCGGACTGAAGCTGCTATTCTCAGAGAGCTTCTTAGGAAAGAAGTACCTTGGGCTGCAGAACTACATGAATCAGTATGTTTTTTTTAAAAAAAAATTCTGATTTCCTGGTGAGTTTCAAGTACATTAAAGTTTGAGAAACTCTGCTATAGAGAAACTACCCTTGGAAATAAAGAAGAAATGAT
>NW_012151301.1:0-1128 GCF_000956105.1 Propithecus coquereli | reverse complement strand
GTGCTTGGAAAATTGGATAGCCACATGCAGAAGAATGAAACAGGATCCATATCTCTCACCACTCACAAAAATTAATTCAATATGGATAATAGACTTAAATATAAGACATGAAACTATAATAATTCCAGAAGAAAATATAGGAAATACTCTTCTGGATAATGGTCTAGGCAAAAAATTTCTGACTAAGACCCCAAAGGCAATCACAGCAACAACAAAAATAAATAAATGGGACTTGATTAAATTAAAAACTTCTGAACAACCAAGGAAATAATTAACAGAGCAAATAGACAACCTAGAGAACGGGAGAAAATATTTGCAGGCTATATATCCGATAAAAGGCCAATAACCAGAATTTACAAATAATCAAATCAGCAAAAAATAAAAATCAAACAACCCTATTAAAAAGTGGGCAAATGACATGAATAGAGCTTTTCAAAAGAAGATAGACAAATGGCCAATAAACATATGAAAAAATTCTCAACATCACTAATCATCAGGGAAATGAAAATTAAAACAACAATGAGATACCACCTTATCCCTGTTAGAATGGCCATTATTAAAAAGTCAAAAACAACAGATGCTGGCTTGGATGCAGAGAGAAAGGAACACTTATAAACTGTTGGTGGGACTGAAAATTAGTACAACTTCCATGGAAAATAGTGTGGAGAGTCCTCAAAAAAATAAATATAGATCTACAATTCAATCTAGTGGGATTCCACTAGTGAGCATACACTCAAAGGAAAAAAACTTGTTTTATCAAAAAGGCACCTGCACTCAAACGTTCATTGCAGCACAATTCTCAATTGCAAAGATGTGTAGTCAACCGAAGTATACCCATCAATTCATGAGAGGACTAAAACAAATGTGAGATAGACACACACACACACACACTCCCTGGAGTACTTCTCAGCCATAAAAAGATACGAAGTAATGTCTTTTGCAGCAACATGGATGGAACAGGAGACCAGTATCCTAAGTGAAATATGTCACTTAGGATATAGAAAAAAGAAACGCCATATGTAGTCTCTAATAGTTGGGAGCTAAATAATGGGCACACACAGGCACAAAGAGATGTAAAGTTCATTGGAAATCAAGAAGCAGGGAGGTTGGGATGGTGTGAGGGGTCAA
>NW_012151300.1:22840-23289 GCF_000956105.1 Propithecus coquereli | reverse complement strand
CAATGATTATGACAATAAATATGAACTATTATTACTTGATAAAAACATAAAGGCATTAATAACTAAAATCGAATTTTTAAAATGTGGGCTATATATTAAAGTCTTCCCCTTTTATGAGGAAACTTTAATTTTTTTAAAAGTTAATACACCCAGGTACTAAGGACTTTATTTTTTTAGACTACAGTCTTCACACTCTAACCCATAGTTGAGGGCAGGAAGGGTAGGGGGTGGTGAGACAGTTGAAAAATTCCATGTTATTAGTGCTGAAAAAGTAGGAGCTCAAACTAGAATTTGAAAAGTGAGCATTAACTAGATAGGCCAAAACAGAGGGAAGAACTTTCTAGGCAGGGAGAACAACACTTGCAAAGACCTAGAAGCAGAAGGAACATGGCAATAAAAAAAGGCTAGTGGAGCAGAGTAACGATTGTGGTACGTGCTTGACAGGAACC
>NW_012151300.1:9654-10465 GCF_000956105.1 Propithecus coquereli | reverse complement strand
AGTGCAGTATAAACAAGTGTACCTTTAGTACTTGGCTAGTCTTAAGACATTGATTTTGGCATCCATAGTACTATTTTATACTATGACGCTATGATACTATGAATTAGGTTTAAGGCATTAATTAGGTAATTCTTTGTTCATTTTGTATATTGTGGCTTTTTTGCAAACATCAAGGAAACTTTATGTGTTTGTAACATTTAGTATCAGTACCCACAAGCAATTTTAAGCTCCCTCTCCCCTCCAAAAACAGTTCAGGAGATATTTGTATATATTACCACACTAACTTGGTAATGTTTGTCCTTAAGTACAGAACTGAAAACACTAACTCCCCGAATTCCCTTCTCTTTTTTGGCGGTCCTGCAACTTTCTTTGCTGTTTGCTTCTAAAGGAAACCTCTAAAGGAGGTTGGTGTTAGTCTTTGGAAATTTGGGGAGATGTACTAAATGTACAACCAAAAAGTCTGTATCCTTTGTCATACACCACCCATCTCTGAATTAGGCAGGAGCCAAAGATTGTCAGAGTTTTGATGTCCCCTCAGGCGGAGAGCAACAATTTTCTCTGACAATCAGGACAGAGCAGATGGATATAGAATAGCAGTCTGGAATCCAAAGACTGGAATGCATTGACAGAAAGACTAGTAACATTAAACAACAACTGAAATAGAAGATAGGGCAGACCTACAAAAAGAGAGAGCAAGGATATAGGACCAAAATGCTGTCCGAGGAGTGAAAAAGAGAACAGAAGAAATACAAAAATGACCAGGAGTTACTAAAAATTGACTGTCAATTTTACAATGGAGACAGATAATTTA
>NW_012151300.1:2321-3060 GCF_000956105.1 Propithecus coquereli | reverse complement strand
TCCACTATAAGGCCTTCCATAATGATAAGCACAAAATTGATACAAAAGAAATACAGGTTGAATGTTCAGCTCAGTGAGGTTTCCCTTGGTCTCCTACAAAACCACACGATGGCATTGCCATTCCATATAGGAAGCATGTTAGTCACAACTCATGTCTTATATTAACTTTTCTGAAGATGACGATAATGACTTATTAACTTCCAGCTCCTTCCTCCACTGTAAATTTTTCTATTTTCTGAAACAACTATTTCCTTCTTTTGTCCTAAACCCCAAGGATGAAGAGATGGATAGGAAAACATCTATGAAATGAGTGGGAGGAGACAGGAGGGCAGGGATGCTGAGGTCTGTGGTTTATCTCACAAAAACCACTGAGGAGTGCTTTGAAGGATAAGAAAGTAGCCTATTATCTTCGCAATGGCCTGATGTTCTTATATTAAGAAAATTTCACTTCCACTTTGAGTTGGGGTGTGGGAGCAGGGAGAACATTTACTGAGTACTAATTCAGTGCCAGGAATTATTCCTCTATTATCTCATTTAGTCTCCACAAAAGCCATATGTATTCTTTCTGGTGAGGAGACCTCAGTGACAAGCTCAAATATGCATAGCTAAAGAGCTCGAATGTGAAAGCAGATCTGTCAGACTCAAAAACCCATGCTCTATAAATTACATCACAGAAATTGTAAAATGATTTTGCCTTGAATCCCAGGGCGAATGATCTGTCGTGTTCAGCTTGTCCTTA
>NW_012151300.1:0-317 GCF_000956105.1 Propithecus coquereli | reverse complement strand
AATAACAGTATTAGTTCTGCATTTTCAGAGAACCACGAATTATGAAAGATGTGGTTGATTAGGAATTTTTGTCACTTGTTGCCAGGAAACATATTATTAAGGAAAAAATGGGAAGAATGTTTTAGTTGTGTCATAACAGATGGAAAAACAAATGTATTTATTTTTCACTTGCCTTCCATTACACTGCTGATGTCTTCATTTCTAAGATTGAACTAGGCATTCACTCCATTTTCAATTTTGGTCTTTAATCTCCTAAAGAAATCCAAGGGCTGATTGGTGACATTCAAAATAATGTGTTATACAAGAAACCAATTTCA
>NW_012151299.1:7221-8889 GCF_000956105.1 Propithecus coquereli | reverse complement strand
TGATCTTATATCTAGAAAAACCCAAAGATTCTTCCAAGAGACTCCTAGAACTGATAAATAAATTCACCAAAGTCTCAGATTACAAAATCACTGTACACAAATCAGTACATTCTTATATACCAGCAACTTGACAACAGTCAAGCTGAGAATCAGATCAAAGTCTCAATATCTTTCATAAGAGCAGCAAAGTAAATAAAATACCTAGGAATATATTTGACAAAGGAGGCGAAAGACCTCTATAGGGAGAACTATGAAACACTGAGGAAGGAAATTGCACAGGATATAAACAGGTGGAAAAACATATCATGCTTATCGATTGGCAGAATGAACCTTGTTAAAATGTCTATACTATCCAAAGTTATGTACAGATACAATGTAATCTCCATGAAAATACTAACATCATTTTTTGAAGATCTGGAAAAATAATTCTATGCTCTGCATGGTACCAGAAAGGATGCTGAATAGCCAAAGCACCTTAGGCAAAAAGAACAAATCAGGACACATCATTTTTCCAGACTTCAAGCTATACTATAAGTCTATAGTAACCAAAACAGCATGGTACTGGCACAAAAACGGAGGAACGGATCAAAGGATCAGAACAGAGAACCAAGAGATAAAACCATCCTCATATTGCCATCTAATCTTTGACAAAGCAGACAAAAACATACACTGGGAAAAAGAATCCCTATTCAATAACTGGTGCTGGGAAAATTGGATAGCCACATGTAGAAGACTGAAACAGGATCCACACTTCTCCCCATTCACAAAAATCGATACATGATGGATAACAGACTTAAACCTAAGGCATGAAACTATAAGAAGTCCAAAAGAAGAGATTAGAAAAATTCTTAAAGATATCGGCCAGGTCAAAAATTTATGAAGATACCAAAAGCTATCACAGCATCAATAAAATTAAATAAATGGCATCTTATCAAATTAAAAAGCTTCTGTACAGCCAAGGAAACAATCAACAGAGTGAAGAGACAGCCTAAAGAATGGAAGAAAATATTTGCATGCTATATATTTAATAAAGGTCTGATAATCAGAGTCTACAAAGAACTCAAGTGAATCAACAAGAAAACATCAAACAACCCCATTAAAATTGGGCAAAAGATATGAACAGAAGCTTGTCAAAAGAAGATAGACTAATGGGCAATAAACATGAAAAAATGTTCAACATCTCCACTTATCAGGATATGCAAATTAAAACCATAATGAGATATCACCTGACTACAATAAGAATGGATTTTATGAAAACATCCCAAAACAACAGATACTTGCATGGATGCAGAGAGAAAGGTACACCTATAAACTGTTGGTGGGACTGAAAACTATTATAACCTCTATGGAAAGGAGTATGGAGATACCTCAAAGTACTAAAGGTAGGCTCACCATTTGATCCAGCAATCCCACTACTGTCTATTTACCCAAAGGCAAAAAAAAATTTTATAAAAAAGACATTTGTACTCGAATAATTATAGCAGCACAATTCACAATTGCAAACATGTGGAAACAACCCAAGCGCCCATCAATACATGAGTTTATTAATAAAATGTGTCATATGTATATCATGGAGTATTATTCAGCCATAAAAAATAATGGTGAGCTGATATCTTTTGTAACAACCTGGATGGAACTGGATATCATCTTTTTAAATGAAGTGTCACA
>NW_012151299.1:6811-7171 GCF_000956105.1 Propithecus coquereli | reverse complement strand
CAAATGCTTTTTCTGCATCTATTGAGATAATTATATGTTTTTGTTTTTAATTCTGTTTATGTGATGAATCGCATGCATTGATTTTCATATGTGGAAACATCCTTGCATTTGTGGGATGAAACCTGCTTGATCATGATGAATTCTCTTTTTGATGTGCTGTTGAATTCTGTTTACTAGTATTTTGTTGAGGGTTTTTACATCTATGTTCATGAGGGATATTGGCCTGTAGTTTACTTGTTGTTCTTGTTGTGTCCTTCCCTAGCTTTGGTACCAGGGTAATACCGGCTTTGTAGAATGTGTTAGGGAGGATTCCCTCTCTTTTGAAGTTATGGAACAGTTTCAGTAGGATGGATGCCAATT
>NW_012151299.1:6149-6538 GCF_000956105.1 Propithecus coquereli | reverse complement strand
AAACAACCCAAGCGCCCATCAATACATGAGTTTATTAATAAAATGTGTCATATGTATATCATGGAGTATTATTCAGCCATAAAAAATAATGGTGAGCTGATATCTTTTGTAACAACCTGGATGGAACTGGATATCATCTTTTTAAATGAAGTGTCACAAGAATGGAAAAACAGACACCGCATATACTCACTACTAAATTGGAACTAATTGATCAATACTCGTGTGTACATATGGTAGTAAAATTGAATGGATATCAAGCAGGTTGGAGGGTGAAGGAAGGGATAGGTAAATTCACACCTAATGGGTACAATGCACACTATCTGGGTGATGGACACATTTATAACTTTGACTCTAACTGTACAAAAGCAATTCGTGTAACAAAAATGTTG
>NW_012151299.1:0-1647 GCF_000956105.1 Propithecus coquereli | reverse complement strand
TCCCTTATTAGGTTTTATTTTATTTTACATTTTTTAATTCTTTCTTTATTTCAGAATATTATGGGGGTACAAAGGTTTGGGTTACATAAATTGCTTTTGTACCATTTGAATAAAAATTAAAGTGTACCCATCCCCCAGAGTGTGCATCGTACCTGGCAGGTGTGAATTTACCCAACCCCTCCTCTTTCTTCCTACTTGCTTGATTTCTGATGAATTTTATTTCCATGTGTGTACATAAGCATTGATCAATTTGTACCAATTTAATGGTGAGTACATGTGGTGTTTGTTTTTCCATTCTTGTGATACTTCATTTAGAAGAATGGTATCTAATCCCATCCAGGTTAACACAAGATGTGCTAATTCACCATTTTTTATGGCTGAGTAGTATTCCATGGTATACATATTCCACATTTTATTAATTCACTAATGTATTGATGGGCACTTGGGTTGTTTCCACATCTTCGCAATTGTGAATTATGCTGCTATAAACATTCAAGTGCAGGTGTCTTTCTTTATAGAATGTCTTTTTCCTTTGGGTAAATAGCCAGTAGTGGGATTGCTGGATCAAATGTTAGGTCTACTTTTAGTTCTTTGAGTTATCTCCATACTACTTTCCATAGCAGTTATACCAGTTTGCAGTCCCACTAGCAGTGTATGAGTGTTCCTATCTCTCCACATCCACACCAACATTTGTTGTTTGGGGACTTTTTGATAAAAGTCATTCTCACTGGAGTTAAGTGATATCTCATTGTGGTTTTGATTTGCATTTCCCTGGTGATTAGTGATGTTGAGCATTTTTTCATGTTTGTTGCCCATTAGTCTATCTTATTTTGAAGTTCCTGTTCATGTCTTTTTCCCACTTTTTAATGGTGTTGTTAGATTTTTTCTTGCTGATTTGCTAGAGTTCTTTATAGATCCTGTTTATCAGCCCTTTATTGAATGTATACCATGCAAATATTTTCTCCCATTTTGTAGGTTATCATCTATTTGCTCTAATGATTGTTTCCTTGGTTGTGCAGAAGCCTTTTAATTTGATCAGGTACCACTTATTTATTTTTGTTGTTGCTGTGATTGCTTTTGGGGTCTTCTACATAAATTATTTTCCAAGGCTGATGTCTATAAGAGTTTTTTGAACATTTTCTTCTAGAATTCTTATAATTTCATGCCTTAGATTTAAGTCTGTTATGCACCATGGGTTGATTTTTGTGAGGTGAGAGGTGTGGATCCTATTTCAGTCTTCTATATGTGACTATCCAATTTTCCCAGCACCATTTATTGAATAGGGATTCTTTTCCCAAGTGTATGTTTTTGTCTGCTTTGTTAAAGATCAGATGGAAACATGGAGAAGATTTTATATCTGGGTTCTCTAACTTTACACCCATTTGAAAATGTGAAAATTAAATTTGAGTGTTGATAAGTGACTTTCCCAGCTTTACAAAGCTAGTAAGTACTAACATTGAGCATCAAACTCAATTCTATTCTACTCCCAAGTTTCGTTTGCTGTCTACCCTGTTCTAGACCCAAGCCTCTAACACATTTTTATCATTTCTGGCTTCTATAGTAATCATTTTAAAGTATATTTCCACTAGCAGAGAGAAAGCGTAAACTGAGTTTGGTATGTAATTTACCAATGTAATTTACTTATAT
>NW_012151298.1:10906-11259 GCF_000956105.1 Propithecus coquereli | reverse complement strand
ATTAATAATGAAGTACAAGAGAAATTTTCCAATACTAGATATCAAAATTCAATATAAAGCTACAACAGTGTGGGTGTTTTATTTTTTTGCCCACAGAAGTAGAAACATAAATATTAGGTGAGGAGAATGTAACATAAAATGTTCAGAAATATATAAAAATGGAATTTTAAGTGAGTGAAACAATCACTAATTAATTGTAGAATAAAAGACGTATTTTCAGAGATGATTTTTATAGAAATCCTGTATCGTAGGCAAACGTCCAAGGAAATACAAAAGCTAGATTTGGTTTACTTGAATGTTTAGTCTCCAACAGATTATTCTTCCTGCTTCAGTAGGAGCTGCCTTCCTTACAT
>NW_012151298.1:4690-5381 GCF_000956105.1 Propithecus coquereli | reverse complement strand
ATAGGACCAAGCAAACCTACTCATACTTTTTCAGAAATAAAAACTCTATTCACATAGAAATCTGCACATGAGTGTTTATGGCAGTTCTACTTATACAATATAATTTAGAAATAAAAAAGAGCCAACTTTTGATACATCCAACAACTTGGATGTATCTTCAAAGCATTATGTTAAAGAAAAGCATTGAATTTCAGTTGTATTTGTTATGATTGCATTTATAATACAATCTCTAAAAGATAAAATTTAATGTCAGAGAACAGATCCTTGGTTGACATGGGTTAAGTGTGTGTGAGTGTGTGTGTGTGTGTGTGTGTGTGTGTGTTTGTGTGTGTGTGATATGATTATGAAATGATAAAATGAGGGAGTTTTTTTATAGAGCGACAGAAATTTCCTGAATCATGATTATGGTGAGTTTTATCTGATTCTTTAAAAGTGTTACCGTTAATGTAACTGTAATCAATAAAAACATTCAGTTTATGGTACGATCTGTTAAAACCTTAAATTAATTTTAAAAAGAAAAGAAAAAAATACTATCCTCCCACACACCTCTGTATAGTCGCACAATCACAGTTACTGCAGGATGCACTTTTGAGCTGTCACATGGCAAAGTTATAATTTATCCATCACAAATCTATAAATAATGTTGACAAATATAAATGATTGGCATGACAAAAAAGAGCATTCACTCCAG
>NW_012151298.1:2674-3025 GCF_000956105.1 Propithecus coquereli | reverse complement strand
TTGATTTGGCTATCTTTACAAAAATATACATTCTTAATTACTGGTGCATTCTGATAAATATCCATATCTAGTAATGTGTTTTCTTAATTAAATTTCCATTTTAATAATGGATTCCATGTGGTCTTCCACTTTCATTCATTTCTTTTTTTGACATTTCTCTCAACAATGTTATATTTAGCAGGTTTGTACATCTTTATTTAGATTTATCCCTACATATAAAATGCTTTTTGTTGTTAACATACGTAACATCTATTTTGAAATTTCATTGTCAAAATATTTGTTGTTGACATAGAGAATTAAAATTGACTGCCATATATTGAATTTATACTAGTAAACAAGTTTTAATACTAA
>NW_012151298.1:0-354 GCF_000956105.1 Propithecus coquereli | reverse complement strand
AACTTTCCTTTTTATTATTTATGAAGTCTTGGGAAAGTCCCTAACTCTCTCTAACCCTCAGTTTTCTTACATTGAAAGTGTTAAATGCAATTATTTATATCACACAATTAAAGAATCATCAAAGAAAAGTGATGTTTTCCTATTCACATTCAATAGAAGAAAATTAGAAGTTGAATGTATTTCTGGCTCATCCTGCTTAATTAAAATACTTCCTTCATTTTATTCTCACCATTTTAGGAAACTTTTTTGTCTTCTCATTAATCTTTCGCATTTCCCATAGAATTGAACAGGAAATCAAACTAAGATTGCCTATTATTTCCTGAGATTCGTGAATAATTTATTTTAACCTTTATA
>NW_012151297.1:766474-766877 GCF_000956105.1 Propithecus coquereli | reverse complement strand
TTTAAAGTAATGTTTTTCTTAAATCCCTTTAGCATTTCTGGTCTGTAAGAGAAAACTATTATTTCATTCACTGTGGCCAACTCTTTTATTTCTTATCTCACATTAAAGCTAGGATTTCTTTAACTTCATTTTTAAACTTTCATAGTTTCAGGTAAACAGTAGGTAATTAACCAATATTTAGTAAGTTTTGCTATTGTTGTTGATTTTGAGGTGATGATAAAGGCCCTAGCCGGGCCCCAGCCAGGGCTGACAAACTAAGATCATTTTTTAATGTCACAGGTCTTTATAAAAAATTAGCACCTTCTCTGCTGGAAACTCTTTGTAGTTCTGTTAAATTGTGTTTGCCTCTGGCTAGAATTTTCTTTTTTGCTCCTCATTTAAAGATATTCACTCTCTAAGCTTT
>NW_012151297.1:763358-763679 GCF_000956105.1 Propithecus coquereli | reverse complement strand
TTAGGAATTCCTCCACAAGAGTGCCTAATAAGCCCTGAATAACATACTAACAGCTCTCTCCTAGCTACAGATCAAGCAATTCCTGAAGTATACTGCCTCAGGCTCGCTGATTCCTGCTGTTCTTCTCACCACATCTTAAGTGGTAATAAGGCTCAAATAGCCCTTGGGAGTGGCAAAACATTTCCCAAAGATTCAGGCTTTTGTGTGTCCCATCTTGGATTTTAGAGTTCAAGTCAAAGGTTCTGGAATATCTTGACAACTGACCCCTCCACGCAAAATTCAAACAACAAAAGAGAGAGCAACCTCATAACTAAACCCAGC
>NW_012151297.1:759887-761977 GCF_000956105.1 Propithecus coquereli | reverse complement strand
TATTTGAGCAAATGAGGATGAACAAAAATATTTCTTTAAAGGCAGATTCAAATTGACACACATATACACCTGGTTAACTATTCTTTTCTTAGCATATTTATTCTCTGTTTCTTTAAATCCAGGATTGGTGTACTCTCAGCTTGAAATTGCGACTCACTCAGAAATAACCTGCTGTTTATCTGCTGGCTTAAAACTAGAAGGTTCCAGGAGTGAGTTCAGAATTAGCTAGAGCAATTTAAGCATTGGTCTTTAATCTTTGTAATGATACTCCTCAGGTCCTAACTACCTAGGGGCTATTCAGCCCTTGTTATCTCTTGCAACTTCTTTTTTCTTTCCCTCTTCCTTCAATGAAGGCAGGAGGCCAGGAGGACTAGTAGCTGCCAGCACTTCTGTTAACGAAAACCAAGGTGTTTCTTTATAAGCAGACTTACAAACAACAGAAAAGTAACTTTTCTTTAGTTTATTTCCACTAAACAAATCAGCTTTGATTAGAGCAAATATCTAATGTCTCACCATGCAGAGAATAAAAGTCCTATTATGATTTCTCTGTTTTCACTACTTCATGGTAATAGATTATTAATATCTATTGATTTCCACTTATGTCTATTATTCTGAATTCACAAATATATCTACTGATACTATACTTTAATATGAATGGTGCCTTTTATTGTTTGTTGTGATCTCCTAAAATTCTTTCAGAAAACAAATGTGTGTGTATATGTGCATGTGTGTGTGTGAAGGCTGGGAAAGGCAGAAGGGACAGGGAGAAAGAGAATGAGCTGTTCAGATGGTACTAGAAATAAATGGTATGAATAGCAGAAGGCTAGTGTTCTTATATTGAACTTACCTAAAAAGGTGATTTGGGTCAGAAGTTGTAGTGTTAGCCCTATAGAATGTAAAAATAACTCTGAATCTTATAATTTTCACTCTGTGCCTACTATCCAGACTTGCTTTAGCCACTGTTAAAGCACAGAGTCTGCTATTTTTATCCATGTAGGGCCCAGTGTAGTCCTTTGATTTTGTTTCATGTTATGCTCAAATCAACTACCTTCATTTTAGAGTAACTGACAGGGCATTTTGTTTACTGGGTTCTCTTTAGAGTTGAGTCATGCCATGTAGGACTGATAAGCATCATCAATTAAATGACATGCATTCTGTTCATGTTTTCATACCAATTCTGTCGTAATCACAAATCACCTATGCTATTGCCCCATCTACTGTATTGCAGGAAAAACAGAGGTTTCTGACGGATGTTCTGCATGAAGTGATGCTGCTTGACGGTCTGGCCAGTTCTCATCCGGTATCACAGGAAGTGCTGCAGGCAACAGATATTGACAGGGTGTTTGACTGGATCGCATATAAAAAGGTGGGAACAGATAAGACCCAAGTGCCAATTGTATATCTCACTACCAGGGTAGCTAAACTATTTCATGCTAGATGTATTAATATTCTTCTCCTCTTCCTGGTAAATAGAAATGGACTGTGAGTTAGAAAACATAGAATCACTAGGTTCATGTTATTTTATGAGCCAGGGCTTTGCTTTATAAGTCAGTAAAATGGAGATGAATATTTGCCAATAATGCATAGAAATATTGGAAGTATTAATGAATAAATGTTTGGAGACTTGATATGAAATTGCTGTATAAATTGTGATATGGAAATGTCAGGTTTATTATTATTAATAAGAGAGCTGACCTATATAGTGACAAATTATTTTTTACCTATGCCCCTTAAATATTTATTATGATTGGCTGATATAAATGAACATAGGCGGTGACATGACATATGTATTTTATAAACATTATTTAAGGGAGATTTTGGAAATTAAGCATATTTCTTGGATAATAAGAATAATAAATGAAATTTTAAATGTAAGAATTGAATGGCAAAGAAGAATTTTGGATCAATGACTAGATGTAAAAATAAGGTAAAATATGATTTTTTTCCATTGTCACTTGGATTAAGATTTTTCCTTATATCTCTGTTCCTTAGTTCTGATTTTAACATGACAGTGTGCATCTCAGTGTTTAACACTTACTAGCCACTACATAGTTAAAATAGGGTTAAAATCTACTAGCTTCTTTAGTGTA
>NW_012151297.1:757480-759777 GCF_000956105.1 Propithecus coquereli | reverse complement strand
TTATAAAAGGATATTTGTATTTAATAACTGAAGGTCAAACAATGATCTATTGGAAGTCCTTGGTGTGGTAATTTGGATATTTGGTTTGCCCTCAGGTAATGACTATCTCAATGACTATTAGTACTTTATACCATAATATAAAAAGATATGATACAAATTGTCTTAATAGAAAATGTCTTTTCAAGTTACTGATCATTGCAGTGGTTCAAAAAGAGTATTTTTAAATGTTTTATAAAAATAAATGGAAGTATAGAACCATAGCATATTGAATATGAATATTAATTTTTAGATAGGCTTTTGGGCTAGGTTTTGTTGGATGTACACTTAGTTTATTTAAGTGTATTTAAGTGTATTTAAGTGTATTGATTCTTTGGATATAATGCAGAAAATAATTTATTGAGATAGCTTGAAATGAGTTTGGAGACATGTCTATAGTTATTTTCCCCCACTCCTAATTCAAAAAGACTATTTGCAAATACCAGTTTTACTTTAGCATGAATAAATCAGGAAATATAAATAATTATTTCAAGATACATGCATATTGTAGAACATATGGGTATAAAGAAATTTGTTTATTTGTGTAGACATTTGAGTTGTTTCAAGCCAAAAGCTGGAACAAATAATGGTGCTGTGAACATTCATGTACAAATGATTGTATGTGTATTTGCTTTCATTTCTTGTGGGTAAATACCTAGGAGTAGAATGTCCAGATAATATGGTAGGTATGTCTAATATTTTAATACCCTGGTGAACTATTTTCTGAGGTTGTTTTACCATTGGACATTGTGCCATTGTACGTTTCCACCAACAATGTATTAGAGTTCTAGTTTCTCCACAGCTTCACCCTACATATAACTAGGTATAATCAAATCTTTTAATTATAGATGTTAGAATGGTATCTCATTGTGGTTGTAAATTGCATTTCTGTAAGGACTAATGATATTGACTGCTTTTTCATTAGCATATTTCCCCTAATATGTCTTTCCTGGTGAAGGGTCAGTTTAAATTCTTTGACATTTTTAAAAATTACGTTGTTCATTTTCTTATTGTGTTTTGACATTTTTTCTATATTCTGAATATAGGCCCTTTATCAGATATATGATTTGCAAATAAATTTTCCCAATCTGTGACTTGTCTTTTATTTTTCTAACAATGTCTTATGAAAAGCAAAGATTTTAATATTTATTAAATTCACTTTATCATGGTTTTCTTTCATTGATAGTGCTATTGGTGTCATATCTAAGAAATCTTTACATATCTTAAGGCCATAAAGGTTTCTCTTTTGTTTTTTTCTTCTAGAAGTTTCATAGTTTGAGGTTTATATTTAGATCTATTATCAATTTTGAAGTATTTTTTGTATCAGTGTGAGGTTTGGATAGACGTTTTTCTTTTTCTCTTTCCTTCCCTCTTTCTCTGTATGATTATTCAAAAACAATTTTTTGAAAACTCTATCTTTTCACCACTGAATTGTATTTGCACATTTGTTGAAAATCAATAAACTATATATGCGTGGATCTATTTCTAGTCTATTTATTCTATTCTGTTGATATATTTGTCTAGCTTGGCTCTAATACTGCCCACTCTTGATTACTGTAGCTTTATAATAAGTTGTGAAATAAGGTCATGTTAGTCCTCCAACTTTGTTCTTTTTTATTTTTTTAAGTTATTTGATTATTCTTGGTCCTTTGCATCTACATGAATTTAAAAATGAATCTGTAAATTTCTACAAAAGTCATTATGGAATTTCAGGGATTGTATTGTATTTATAAAACAATTTTGGAGAAATGACATCTTAGCAGTATTGATTGACTGATGAATACAGTATACTTCTCTATTCCATTAGGTTCTCTTTATTTTCTGTCAATGTAGATTTAGTGATTAGAGCTTTCATATCTTTTTTCAGATTTATTCCTAAGTATTTCATAATTTTAGGCTATTATAAATGGTATTATTTTTAATTTTTTCTTTCTTTTTTTGCTGCTTTATGTAGAGTATAATTTATTTTTGTATACTTATCTGCTATAATGTTAAATAGAAATGGTGACAGTAGATATCCTCATCTAACTTTAGAAGCAATAAATTCAATCCATAACCATTACTTATGATTTTCTCTAAATTTTTATAAATACCTTTTATCAGGTTGGAGATGTTGCATGCTATTCCAACATTGCTGAGAGTTTTAATCAGAAATGGCTGTTGTTTCAATCCAATGCTTTTTCTACTTCTATCAAGATAGTTAATTTTTTTTTGGTGAATTGTATTGATTGATTTTTGAATGTTAGACTATCCTTTCATTG
>NW_012151297.1:746817-756890 GCF_000956105.1 Propithecus coquereli | reverse complement strand
CTCTAATTATTATTATTTTCTTCTTTTACCTACCTTAACTAGTTTCTCTTTTTTTTAGTTGCTTAAAATACAAGCTGAGGTCATTAATTTGAGACCTTTCTTCTATTCTATTTCAGGCATTTATTCTATAACTTTCCTCTAAGTGTACAACCTAGAGAATCCCCCAAATTTTGATATATTGAGGTTTCATTTTCATTCACTTAAATAGACTTTCCTATTTCCCGTTTAATTTGTTAATTTCCCAATGTGTTAGTCAGAGTTTATTATTTAATTTCCAAATATCTGAAGATTTTCCAGAAAATTTTCTGTTATTCATTTCTTATATGATTTAATTGTGGTCAGTGAATATACTCTGTATGATTTGAATCTTCTTAGATTTATTAAGGCTTATTTTATGGCTCAGAAATTGGTATCAGTTGGTAAATGTACTTCATGCACTTCAAAAGAATGTGTATTCCACTGGTGTTGGCTGGAGGGTTCTATAAATGCCAATTAGGTCACGTTGGTTGATAGAGTTGTTCAAGTCTTCTGTATCCTTATTGATTTTCTGTCTACTTGCTCATCATGCTTTCTTAAATGGCCTTCATTGTTTGGATTTAGCCACATAATACCAAATCAAACATCTAAAACTGTAGAAAAAAATAGTGTCCCTGTTGCCTGCTCGCTTATCTGAAAAAATAATCCTCAAATGTGAATGTGGAAAAATGAATATCTGAACATTTAAGCTGAAATTTCAGGGACTTCATTTTGATGATCTCGGCATCAGGCCTTGATGTACATTCGGTGTCTAAGTCTAATTCTCCAATTTGGCCTCACTCAGGTTCTTCTTAAAAGAAAGCTAGTATGTGGGTAATACGCAATATCTAATTACTTTGTAAATGAGACAAAGGTGAACCATATAGAATTTTTTATGATAAACTGTATCATTCTGGGACTTATGACAGGTAATACATATGATAACTGCCAACATTTATTGAATGCTTACTCCATGCTAGGCACTGTGCCAACATTTTTACATTTATTATTTAATTAAATTCTTATAATCACCTTATGAGGTTATTGTTATCATGATCCTCATTTTAAAGATAAGCACATTGAGTTTTGGTCAATTCAAGGATATGTTTCCCAGAATATCATGTTGCAGAGCAAACATTCTTAATCATTACCATATTTGATCAACAAGCTTGGCTGGAGTATGCATTCCAAAATCAGTTGATAAGCCCCTGCTTGTGTTCTAGGCACTGTGTGCTGAAAGCTAAGGATATAACTTGTGTCAATAAGACACAAAGGAAAGACAGCATATCAATAAACTAGTACAATAACAAATGAATATTAATCAGCAATGTTTCCATTTTAAATGTAGAAATCCGATGAAACCATCTTAAGCCATTTAGTCAATCTTGTTGACTAAATAACTGATAAGTCTGAGTTATAGTATGCACTTTAGGAATAGTTGAAAACAGATATTTTAACAATATCATCAAAAATCTACCTTTCATCAGTTTTTGGCTCTCTTTGCCTCTATGCCTATGCCTCTCTATGCCTATTTGACATAATTTCCAGACTTTTGGATAAGTGGCCCCAAATAAGTTTAGGCTCATAGAATTCTCAATTTTATGATTCCAATGAGCTCAGAGAAAGATTAAATTGCCTCCTTCCCAACAGAATCTATATCTCTTTTCCCAAAGGACTATGGCTTTTTCTGATTAGGTAATAGATTGCCACTGGCCAATCCCTATGTCACTGGCCAGCGTGAGCTCATCCTCTGTGATGGGAGACACAGTTCACATAAATGATAAGGCCCTCTGGGATCACCCGAAGTAGGAGAGAGGCAATTTCCAAAAGAAAATGATCTCTGGAAAAAAAATAATGGATGCTAACTTCAGAATCTCAGGAGTTATGATAGAAATATGTACAAGATACAGTCATGGAATGGGTGGGGGGTGGAAGGGAGTTGGGAAAAGGCAGGAATACCATTCTGTGGAGGAGACTCAGAAAAGGAATACAATGGTGATCAAGTGAAACATCAAGGAGTTCAACATGGTCAAAGAAGAGCGAGGGTTTCGAGTAGTAGCCAGGCTGAGGGGATATGCTGGGTTAGAACTTGGAAGACATTTTCTGTCATACCAAGAAGTTTATATTTTATCTAGCAAGTCAAGAGGAACCAAGGAAGAGTTTAAAGCAGAGGAGTAGCATAATTGCATTCTAGGAAGAATACTCCTGTAGATGCGGAAGCAATGGAGTTAATATGATAGATCTGGACAATTTGGAAAAGATTATAGAAACTAGATTTGTAAAATGTAGAATTTATTTATTTTTTGTAATGTTGTATGTAACACTTAATGAAAATTTACCACTACTCTTCCATGCACTCCTCCCTAAAGATATCTGTTCTAGTCAACATTAACCTCTGCCAACAGTCAACCCCTCTTTGCATCAGTGCTTCGCTAGCTTATCATCTCTTGTAATTATTCCCTTAATAATTATCCTAATTATTCCCACTTCTGTTTTTGTTATTCTTCCTGAATAGTAATTTCATTACACTTTAAATAACTTTTTATAGAGAAATCTTTTACAGGAGTACAGAGGATTATAGAGAAATAAAGGGTATGAACCAATAGATTGGATACTATTTTATGTTGATTTGAATTTAAGAACTGAGTGTTTTTGAAGAAATGCTAAGTGTTGTTCAATATGAATAGTCCTAAGGCCAGTATTAAAAGAATAAAAAACCTCCTAAAACTACATACATATTTTCAGAATGGGAATAGAAAAAAGTGAAAACTACTTGATTAAATAAAGTTAAATCTGGTGAAATGACAAGTTATCTGTTTTAGTAGTAGATTGAAAATGAGGATGCTTTTATCTTAAAAGTGTAATGGCAAATATTATCCATAGACAAAAAGGACTGGAAAAGAAGGATTGAAAAAATCTTCTTGCTCTAAAGGCACAAAGGGAAGTAAGAATCAATGACCCAATGACCTGGGTGATGAAAGTGAGTGAATGCTCATTAAATTTACATGTGATGCTAAGGTAGAGAGGGTTGCTACAAGCTTGGAAGAGAAACACAGGTTTCAAAATGACTTCAGCAATTTGAAAGAGGATCCTTTAAAAGCAAGAACACTTTTCAGCACTTCTTATATCAAAGTTGATATATTTTGGAAACCAAACAAAATTACGTAGAGTAAATGGAAAGAACTGGCAAGTAGAGAAAATTCAGCAAGGAAGGGGGCATGGTAAACACAAATTTTTAAAAAAGGGGTGGTGGTAGAAATTCAACTTGCAATGCTCTGCCAACATGTTCTACACCTAAAGTTTGCAAATTCTTGTATGGCTAACAGGGATAATTATGTACAATTTCTATCATCCTTAGAAACGAATAAAAAAGACCAGTCATTCTCTTGCATCTATCTTCCCTTGTGATAACAGGCTCCCAGTCCACAGTGTCACATCAGCCAGGCCATGATTAATACACAGAAAGAACACATGTTAACTCTACCTGCAGGATGCCTTATTTTGGTAGGAAGAAAATTAGAGGATGCTTTCCTTTTTTAAAAGAACGTAACCCAACAGTAGACATAAAACACAAGAAATGAAAATAGTTAAGAGTAGCGGTAAAGCACATCTGTCATTTAATAAGGACTTACTATGTACAAGGCATTTTGTGAAATTTATTCCAAACAGAAAACTTGGAATGTAGGCATTTTTAACGCATTTTACTGATGAGGGAACTGAGACTTAGGTAGTTAAGTGACTGCCACAGTATCAGATATCTAACAAGTGGACATTCTAGAATTTGACACCATATATGTCTCAGTTCATATCCTGGGCTCTTTTCTACAAAACCTTTGACAAATAAATATATTTTAAGGCAAGTTGTTATATGAACCATCTCAGTGTATGACAACTTCAAGTTCCCAGATTTCCCTTGATCCTTTCATCCTGTTGGTCAGGAAGTTCTGTCTCTGCTGTCAAAATATTTCGAGAATCTGACTTCTTCTCACCACCATCACGGTGGCAACCCTGGTCTGAATCACCACCGTTTTGCCACAATCATTTCCTAAAAGGCCTCTTTGCTTCAAATCCCGTGCCCCTAGACTTTATCTTTAACCAAGCACTAAGATTGATGCTTTACAAACCTACATAAGATTGTGCCACTCTTTTGATGGAAACCCTACAATGATGCCCCACCAAAATAAGAAGAAAAAAAGGCAAATTATTTACAGGGACCCAGAGGCTCTCCCTGATCTCCACTCACCCTACACTTCCCAAATCTATTCCAAATCTTCCCAGTCTAGACCCCTGGCCCTTATTTTATCTCTTATTCCTCTGAATTCTTCCTCGTTACTCTTCCCTCACTCATGGTGCTCCTGACCCACCAGCTCCCTTTCTTCCCCTGAACTCCAACAAGCTCGCTCCTTGCACTAGGGCCTTTGAGATGGCTGCTCCCTTTGTATGGAAAGATGTTGCTCCTGATGGTGTCAAGGTCCTAGCATGTTCTCCTTGACACCTTTAATTAAATGTCACTTTCTCAAAGAGGCCTCGCATGTAAAATGGCAACTGACACCCTCTTTTCTTCACTCATTTCCCTTATTCTGATCCACTTATTGTTTTGTCCTATGGCACTGATCATTTTCTGATGTATTATACAGTTTATCCAATATTATGTTTACTATTAATATATTGTTTGGCTTCCTGATTTGCCCCACTGAATGTGAGCTTCATAGGAAGAGGGCTATATCTAGGTTTTTCACTGATGTATCTCCAGTATTTATTATACTGCCTGTGTATGGTAGGCACCCAGTATTTGTTGAATCAAAGTAAATGTCAGAAAAACAATATAAGCAAAACATTATGGTGTTTCAGTAGGGAGAATCCCATCTGTTTATAGGAATTACAAAAAAAGAGTTGGCACTTTAAATAGTATTAAGGAATTTCATATGTAATACCATATGAAATTCAAGAAGGGGAAGGAAGATTGTGTTACTCTGTCATTCTGTTTTCTGGTGGTTTCCATCACATGTGGCCTGACCTCTTAGCCCTGGACCTCATGACACCTCCTTCTGTGAACTCAGCTCTTCTCCTGCTGTCTCTTCCCTCTTCTGCCTCAGGCACAATCGGCCTCCTGTTCTACAAGTCTGTCCAGCTCTTATTCTTCTAAACAGGTCCTTCTTTTTAGCCTTTGCTTTTTCTAGGCACAATCACCTACATACATGCTATCAAGTGAATGTAATCGATCACTGTTTTGTTTTCTTTGACACATTTGAACATACTTTACAGTATTTGGTATATTATATGTATTGATTCGTTATAGCACTCCTGGTTGTTTCTGTAAAACAGTTGGACAATAGGCTTTTAGTGAGGTATATGATGGCAATAATAGGCAATAATAATAATACCAATTATTCTTTGAGAGTCTAATTTGCCACTGGACACCCACTTATTATCCCATTTAATCTCCCACTCCTATAAGATATAAGGCATATATTATTATCTTCAATTCACATAAGAGTAAACGAAGGCACAGAGAGTTTCATCATGTGCTCAGGCTTCTAGGTGTCAGAGCTGGGATTCACATCTTATTTCTAACTCATGCTCTTTCCATTCTACCAGGATACTTGCCTATTATACCATTGTTTCAATAGGAAATATGATTTGAGTTATATATAGTCTTTTGACAGATACTAAAGTGAGTGGTTTTCTGTGAATGCAAAAAAAAATGCAATGTTTTAAAATAAGTAACATACCAGCATGAAAATAAAAAAATAAGGGTTATAAAATCTGGGAAGTAATAATGATTGGTTAAAATCATCTCATACAGAAAATGTGAACAAGCTTAAGAGACTGAGAAAAATTAGGCAAAGGAGAGAAACAGAAGGAGGGAGGGAGAGATATTGATTTTTAAACATTTGGAGATAAAGCCTGTCAGAAAAGGCTAAAGAACTTACATATGTCCACCCTGAAGGATAGAGGGCTAAGAAGTGACTTCATAATTGGCTCTAATATATGATCATTATAGGAAGTCTGCTCGCCACTTCTCTGTCAATATCAAGGTCAGGATAAGATAGATGGCTTTAAATTATAGGACAAAATTTCAGTTAATATAAGAAAGAACTTCTTAACATAAAAGGCAATTAAACATTTGAATACAAACTACTCAGAATTGTAAAATATCTATTCTTTGATATTCTTTAAAAATAAAATAGAAAATCTGCTCCAAGTTAGTAAACTGGAGGACTACTGAAAAACTTCCTCCTGGATTTTCACTTCATGTGACATGATAGTAAGATAATGTAATACAAAATTCATAGTTTATTAGAAAATAATTTTGTGTCTGGGCACGGTGGCTCACACCTGTAATCCTAGCACTCTGGGAAGCCGAGGCAGGAGGGTCGCTTGAGCTCAGGAGTTCAAGACCAGCCTGAGTAAGAGCAAGACCCCGTCTCTGCCAAAAATTTAAAAAATTAGCTGGGTGTGGTGGTATGCACCTGTATTCCTAGCTACTCGTGAGGCTGAGGCAGGAGAATGGCTTGATCCCAGGAGTTTGGGGTTGCAGTGAGCTATGATGACACTACTGCACTCTAGCCAGGGCTAGAGAGCGAGACTCTGTCTGTCTCAAAAAAGAAAAGAAAAAGAAATTAATTTTGCATTCACAATTTCTTCTTTTGTTATTAATGTGTAAGTGTGGCTGGTAAAAGAAGCAAATTACTTGCTTCTTAGGTAAAATGGGAAAATTTAAAGATAATTCCCATTTCTGAATGGTCTGCTTATATCTGTTAATAATCATCAAAATAATTTCTGGATGGAACATACTTTAGTAACTCTCTCTGTTACCAATGATTTTCTCTTTGTATTTGAATCAATATTATACTCAACCAGCAGTGATTTTTAAGACATCATGTAAAGAAAACGCCTTGTGCCCTTGTAAAGAAAATGTACTTGATGGGAGGAGATACTTTTATTGATATTTTTGTGATAAATGCCTTTACCACTTACTGGTAAATTATTAATTTGTGCATTTTGCTGATGGAGGCAAGTTTTCTTTGCACATGTGTTTGACTGATTTATCAGCATTTAATGGCATCTTTCTTTTTATTTTTCCTGTGCAAACCTTAATACTTAATACTTAAAATAACTTATTTCCTTTATTTATAGACACGTATACTTCTCTCCATTAGATGTACATCTCTGATTTGGCATTTACTTGATTAAACTGGAAGAAAAAGGATGTATTTAACAAATATAGGTAGCAGGTTACTCACTAGTATAAAGAATGGATTAAACCTAAGCAAAGGATTCTTCTTATCTTCTCCTGCCCCTCTCTGTGCCACATTGATTTTTTGTTAATTAATGGTTTAGACAGCTATTAATACTTTCGAATTTTTCTCATGCACACAGTTTTTGTCTTTCTTACTTTGCTGAAATGCTTAAGAAGGTCCAATGTTGGTTTTGACTTGACTCTTCTGCTCTTTCTTATGCTGCCTTTGTGAAAACCAGAGTGGTGATCCCATAATGTAAGAAGCTTGTGTAACTCTTAACTTGAAGAACTTGGCTATAGCGAGATTCTGCTTCTGCAGCCTTCTGAAATACTTTCTCAGTTGCAGTCTTCCTAGTGTTTTGCTTATGCAAAAAACTTATTTCTATGACTTTTGCAATGGTTCACTCATGCAAGAATTCATCAATAGCCATAATTAAGAGTAAAAGTTACCATTTACATTAGTATTAATGGTATTATACAAACAGTATTGCATTCTGATAATGGGTTCACCCTGCAACTATATGTGACTCTAATTCCATTAGACTAGGAGGCAGTTACAATGCATCTCAGAAAGGAATAGGGCTTCAGTTAACAGTACAACGTTGTTCAGTCAGGAGGCTTGTGAATTTCAAATTGTTTTATACAGGCTATTCAGAAAAGAAATAATAATCGAAGATAAAAACTAAAAATAAGTGGAAATCAGCCAGTGTATATTTCCCTAACATGTAGTTAGAAAAGGAGGATTGTAATGTTTTGAATAGATTTTTTAGAATGACAGAATTCTATAGTAGTTACAAAGGAATAAATTAAGATTAAAAGGATAAGCAAGGAAGGCAATAGAATTAAGAATTGACAGTTTGATAAATGAGAAGTATAAAGGAAAGAAAAGGAGCGCAGGGATAACTTCCTTGTTATAAAAAGAACATTTGGAAAATATTCAGAATAAAGGTATTTACAATACAAGTAGTTTGTGTACTTATAACTATAATATATTAGAAAAAGTTGAACTGAATTGAATTTTCCCATAGAATAATTGTGAATGGGTTGTGTTTTAGCATCTGATGAATCATTTTTAATCAATATAATCACATGCTCATTTTTAATCAACCACACATGGTATATTGATTTAATATAAACATTTTCAAAAACCCTATATGGCTTCCATTATTACATATAATGGTCAAAAGGATTAGCTCCCAATTGTTTTACCATTGGGGACACCTTTTATTGCTATTTATTTTTCATGTGGATTCAAAGATTGTCTATTTTTATTATCAAAAATTATATTTATGAGGTATTAAACAATTCACATTCGTATTAATCAAAAACAAGTATATGTCTTGATCAGAGTTTCTTCTTCAAACAGGTCAAACTGTGTTACTCCATGGGGTAAATACAATTCTAGACAAAAACAAAAACAAAAAACTTTTCTGTTAAGCCCAAGTAGTCTTTTTTAAAGGTAAATATGCTATTTCCTTTGAAATGATGAAATTGTTTCTTTGGACACACTTTCACAGATGTTTTCAGGGATTCTTTCAGAGAATGCTAAGGGCTATTCGATGACCTACTGAGAAAATTATCTGAAGACTACATGTTCTCCACATTCATTATCATTCATGCTATTGCATATTTCCTGGTAGCACTGAAATCAAGTTGTTGGTCTTTCTGCTTTTGAAAATAGAATGCCTTTCAGCCTTTTCTGAGTTGTCTTTATATCAGTATTAGAAGGCTTGACTCTGATTTCACACAACGTATTCTTACCTTGAAAAACAGAGAGATTAGAAGAAAAAGTACTGAATCTTGTTTTTGTCTTAAGGGCATTTTCCCAAGCAGAAGAATTTTAGCACAGTTTTTAAGGTTTCACAGAGATAAGAAAAAAAGACAAAGCAGAAGGTGAGGGTTTAATGGGAGGCCTCCCGTAAAGCCAGGACCTTAAAGACAGGACCTTAGCACACAGATGGACTAGAAATAAACCTATCCTCATCCCCAGGGGACTACAAAGAAATTACCTGTTCCAAACTTTCACAGCAAGTTAAGAGGGAAAGAAAATTTCTCCTGAAAATTTGCAACCACAAGCAACTCTGGGCTGGCATGGGATCTCAAATGAAAACCACCTTGATACTCTAAAAACCTCAGGCCAGGATTTAATTTAAAATGGCTGGTCCTGGACTAGAGGTGTCTCCCAACACAAGACAGAAACTAAAATAAATCCTTTCTAAAAAAAACCCACCTTTATATCTGATCTCAAAAAATTTCCACAGATAAATTCCAAGGAGAAAAGAGCAACTTATAGTAAAAAATTACCATTCACCCAAGGAAACAAGTTTCCATGAACATGACAGAACAGAAACAATTGAGAGCAGAATTATTTGTGCATATGATTAAGACGTTGGCTGTGTTAGATGTAGAGTATTAAATAGCACATTAATAAATTTGAAGAAACAAAAAGAGACTTTAAAATGTAAGCAAAATATAAGCAGATTTAAAGAACAACTAATGAGAATTCCTAGAATGAAAATGTAATAACTGCATTTAAAAATATAGTAAATATAACAGATGGGTTCATTGCAGATTTAAAAGGAGCTAAAGAGAGAATTATAAACTAGAAGATAGAACTAAAGATACTATGTATCCAAAAGTTATGCAAGAAATGTAAAGATGTATAGGAGAGGGAGTGAGAATTAAGTGGTCTTAACTTCATTTAATTTTTCCATTCTTTGTTTCTTCATCAAATTACTACCTATCAGTATCAGAAAAAGATTTTTCTTGAAACAGTGGCATCATTCTGAGTTGATTTAAGACTCTTTATCTTAAA
>NW_012151297.1:741691-742131 GCF_000956105.1 Propithecus coquereli | reverse complement strand
TCAAGTTGATACCATTCAGCTAAATCCAGCCATGTGTGTGTGTGTGTGTGTGTGTGTGTGTGTGTGTGAGAGAGAGAGAGAGAGAAAGAGAGAAAGTTGGCAATTTTAAGGCCATTGCCTTCTTGCCAAAGCAATATTAGTGAACTACAGTAGACAAAGATTTTGGAGCAGCAACTATATTAGTAGGAGGCTGGGTTAGGTGGATGAATAAATGAATATATGAATGTTCCACGTTAGAGATAGGCTAAACAAGAGCCCTAGACAAGTTGTTTGTGGAAAGACTTTATAGAGAATATTATTCTACTTTTTGGCAAATTAAATTCTTAATACAAAAAATATAGTTTATTCAAGCTACTTTTTGAAGGACAATTTGCGTGTTCCATTGATGATTAATGCTAAATACTTGGGCTTTCATGGTTAAGGAATGCTTTCTTCCTTTA
>NW_012151297.1:712145-740566 GCF_000956105.1 Propithecus coquereli | reverse complement strand
AGGTGTTGACTTTTACAGTAGAGAAGATTATACATGTATTCAAATAATTTTGCCTTTCATCTGGCCATTTATTTCTTCTCTCTTTTGAAAAAACCTTCAGATACAATTTCTTTTCTGCCTAAGAAAAACAGTCTCATCATTTTATAGTTCCTGAGGAGTCTTTCTTGATCAAATATTTTAATTTGTCCTGTCCTCCTTTCTCATCAATCCCTGCTTTACCCTATTTAGTATTTCCTGACTTATCCTTTTCTGCATTTGAACCAACAGCCTAAGCCTCCTCGGAAAAATGCCATGCTAAAATTGTCTGGGAGCCGAGAGACCCTCAGTAGAGATGCGCATTGTCAACCGTAGAGCTGTGTGAGTCCCGGTGGTTCTGAGAAGTGTGGTTGGGCTTCTACAGAGCAGAGCCCACAGGGCAAACCTACTGGTCGCAGTTTAGTTGTGTGCTGCCTCTTTGCTGTCATTTTACAATAAGATGCAGTTAGCTCGGTACCGTAAAAATTGGCTTAAAGTAGAAAACTTTTGGTATGTATCCCCCTGACAAGTATCATAAGCCCAAGTAAAGCAATGACCAAGCAGCTGAATGTTTGTGTTTTTCTTACATACTCCCCAAACTGTTTTCCAGCTCTACAATTTTAAGATGAAATGTGCAAACGTTTATTGCCACATCATTTTGCTTCTGGAAGGGGGATCCATCACAGCAGGAACCTGGTGACTAAATAGGAGCCGTTGAAACTATTTCAGTAGTCACATTCCTTAAGAGTAAAAGCAAGAGTTTTAAGCGCTGTCTAATGTCTATAAATGGTTTTCCAGTTTAAAATGAGTGTGATGGTAGTGCTGGGGAAAAGTTAGCATGTTTAGAGATAGCTGTGTCTGAAATAATAATGTCAGTTAACGTTTATATAACACTATGTGTAAGACACATTTTATAAAATCTTTACATACATTAAGTCATTTAATCCTTATAACAACCACATAATATAGGTACTTTTTCCATCCTCATTTTACAGATGAGGATACTGAGGCAGTAACTTACCCAACATTACAGTTATTAAATGGTGGAGTCAGGATTCAGACACTGATAGTTCTATTTGTACTCTCGTTCGATTACACTACACTGGTTACTCTTTGGATTCTTTTCATGTTTATGGAGCACCTAGTTCATAAAACATGAAGAGACATTCATTTTTTTCTAGTAAAGTACTTATATTTCATAATTATTTGTATATATCTGTTTAATATGTATTTAATTCTTTTAGAATCAAAGCTTTGGAAATATCCTAGTTATCACCTAGTGCTGTGACTTACAGATAGTAAGCAAAGGTAAATACTTATAGTTTGAATGAATTTAACAGTGATTAATTCTGCCCCCCCCACCAAGCGCTCAGAGGCTTTACAGTAGTCTTGCAAGTTTAATTTCTAATTGCTTCAAATTCCTAACAGCAGTGAGTTTTGAGAAATTTTTGGTTTTTATTTTAAACATTTAGCATGAAAAAAAGAAGTAAATATGGCTCTGTAATATTAAGCAATGCTGTGCTTCATTATTAATAAATGCTCATACCACTTTTTAAAAAGTTCTTTAGTTTGAGCTAGCTACATTTTTCCTGATGCAGAGTGAAACTTCTTCTGCTTGTCTTAAGTTACTTTCCTCAAGAGCCAAGTGATACTCCCTATTTCTGGTGTCCTGTGATTCCTTAGATAAACCTGATGGAGAAGTTAGGAATGCTCAGAGCGTATGTCTCACCTCTGAGATGCAGGTCATGGAAAGAGTGAACATACCTGCCTCTCAGCATCCCTTGATGCCTTTGTCAGCCCACAGTCTGAAGGATAATTGATCTGCTCCTTTATGGCATTTTTGTTCCTAATTCAGCTCTTGTTCACTTTAAGAGCTAAATCTTTCACTATTTCCACTTCTGCTTGAGAAAACATGTTTATAGCTTTGAGACCAAATGTTTTTTATCACCTCATTTTCATATCTCTTTTCAAGGTCCCTGTTGGGTAGGTTGAAGCCATGTTGTTGCTGGTAGAATACACAAGGCATTTGCTAGGAGTGAAGTAGAACACTTTTTGTTTTCCCAAGAATTGAGGTAGTAAGAGTAGTTTGCATTTCCCCTTTTACATTCCTGTATGTTAAATCATAGGAAAGTAAAGTTGACCTTTAATTATTCTAAAATGCAAGGAGATTAGATCACTAGATATTAGAGTGGTTTATTTCTTCTAGGGTTCTGGTAGTAGGAACTGTCCATGTTTCTTATATGGGTTATTGGTTAAAAAGAATGTAGGAAACCTAGAGGTAGAAATTTGCTGCTACAAGCAAAAAGCTAAAGTTTGGAGAAGTAATAAAGGACCCGTGATGTAAATGTTCGCTTAGAGAGTGTTAAACGCTTCCTTATAGGTTCCTAGGGTAAAGGGCATTGTTTATTTTTACCTACGTGTCTTGGGAAGTTTTATCCTATAAAGGTGGTGCTTCCCAAAGTGTGATTTGTGGAATGCCAGTTCTACAATAAGTTTCTTTTTAAATTATTTTCTTCCCCTTAACTCAGATATTGAAACTTTAGATTTTATTGATTCAGCCTAATGGCATTATACAAAACTGTACATTAAAGGAAAAGTTTAAACAATAAATTTCATATATGAGCTTACTGAATACACTCTGTAATTGTTTGTCTTGATATAAAAACTTGGGCCGATTCTTTCTGCACTTGATCTACACTGTCAGAAGCATTTGCATCATGATAAACGGCTTGCTGTGTTAGTTACCTGGATGATATGTTTCTGAACTTTGAAACTCTCTAGGGACTGAATACATCTGTGCTTTGCCACACCGAAAACAAAAATCAAAAGCTGGAAGTGAAAGCTGTTCTTCTGTTTTACAAGCAGGGAATGGCGATGAATATTTACCTCTTTGATTGACTTCTAGATTTTATCAAGTCTTTGAAATTAACCTGCTCCCATTACGCTCTGCTATGCACAAGCACCTGAACTGAAGTTATGACTTCTGCCTTTCTGGAAGAAAAGCAAGGAAGGAAATAATCCATTTCTCAATGATATACATGAAGAGGCTAATTTATTTTCTTGAGAACAGCTAAAAGTGGTTTGATGAAACTTTAATCTGGACATTTCATTCTCTCCGTAAACTCTCTCTGAAGTCACAATAGCAGAAAGGGAGATAGAGAAAACCTTACTCAAGCAATTATTTCCCTTATCCTGCAAATATTGGTGCAGTAAAATAATTTCCTTAGCTTCCAGAAAGTCAGTCATATCATGTACGAGTGAATCCAACAATGAAGATTAAAAAGCGTCATTTATTTATCAAGCCCATGCCCTAGACAAGATGTTTTTCTTCTTTGCTTCTCTACATATATATCAGTGATAAAATGAGGTGCAGATCTCAATTGGTCCATTTCCTTTGCAGATTAATTGCAATGATCAAAACATTAGTTATGCTGGTATTCACTTGTAATACATATTTTATTTATGATGGATCTAGTAGGATGGTAAATTCAGTTTTATAGCACAGTGGAGTTTGAGAAGCGCGGCTTTATTCAATATTGTTCTTGAACTCAGTGATGGCCCATCTGTGTAAATAATCTCATCAACCTCTTGTGTGAGCCCATCCTTGAAGATTTCCTCATGTGAATGCTTAATGAAAAAATATACTATGCTTTTGTCCTTGTCAGTGGTGTCAGAACACCCGAGATGTTCAGCACAACTGCTAAATAAAGCTTCTGCTGGAAGAGGACACCCAACAACATTCTGTCTGAAAGAGTAAGCAGCTTGTGCATCCTAGTTTTCATGGAAAAAAAGAGAATCCTGAGCATACATAAAGGACATAGTTATTTATGGTTATGTCTAGTAAATCTTATTCGAATGGAAAGTGTGCGTAAAATTTTAGAGAACTGACCTCCAAGTCTAAAGTCTCCTTGACTTGAATTTCCTTAATTTTCCAGAGTCTCCTTTTAACACCTGTCCTCAATGATGCATTTATCCACCCAAGACAAAATGTGTATTAAGATATATTTGAATCTGGAGTTGATAAATTAGACCAACAAGCTATAGATGTTTACATAAATTATCCTGTGAACATAGTATGCTCTGATTTACTTCATTTTAATGCTATTAAGAAAAAAAAGTCACATGAACATGTGCATATTTTAGAAAAAAAGTTTTAAAGATCTGGAATCTCCATTTAAAATAAGAATAAAATAACTTTGCTTTTAGACATGTACATTATTTTTAAATTGAAAAATATTTTATCTTTAAGTCAAATCCCAGTTGTTTTTATTTTTTCTTAAGATTTCTCATTTCTAAAAATATTAACTCTTTCAAATATAAATAATGTTGCAGTATAAGGAAATATTTAAGTATTTATTATATTATCTATAAGACTAAAATATTATGTCTGGTATACCTAGGGATGATATTATTGAAATTTAGACATGCATTTGTTTGTCTTTATTATAAATAATTACATAGAGCCCTGAAATACTATATAGGCTTTTTATGTTTCATGTGTGTATGTGTGTGTGTGTGTGTGTGTGTGTGTGAGAGAGAGAGAGAGAGAAAGAGAGAAAGTTGGCAATTTTAAGGCCATTGCCTTCTTGCCAAAGCAATATTAGTGAACTACGGTAGACAAAGATTTTGGAGCAGCAACTATATTAGTAGGAGGCTGGGTTAGGTGGATGAATAAATGAATATATGAATGTTCCACGTTAGAGATAGGCTAAACAAGAGCCCTAGACAAGTTGTTTGTGGAAAGACTTTATAGAGAATATTATTCTACTTTTTGGCAAATTAAATTCTTAATACAAAAAATATAGTTTATTCAAGCTACTTTTTGAAGGACAATTTGCGTGTTCCATTGATGATTAATGCTAAATACTTGGGCTTTCATGGTTAAGGAATGCTTTCTTCCTTTAATGTATCTCTGTTTTAGTCATTTTTCCCCTGTGATTGTTATTTAACTTCCAGTGGAGTTGAAAATCGACTCACTACATCTACTTCATATAAAACTTTCCTATGTTTGAAAATTATTATTAAATGTTTGACTGGCCCTTTTTTCCCAGAAAAAAAAATATCTAGTTTCAAAAAGTTTTTATCCTATTTCTGGATATTTTCTGATATCCTGCTGACATTTTTACCTATAACTTTTTTTCAGCACATAGTTATTTCAAATTATGTTCAATATAATAGTTTTTTCCACATCATATTTTACACCTCAAAATCATGTCATCATGTCCATTTGAAACAGAGCTTCCAAGTACTCAGTATACTCAGGAGCAAGGGCATGTATTCTACCATTGTTTTAGCGGATTGATTTCTTTATACTATTTACAGATAATTTATTGCTAAAATTCTCTTTCTTAGCAACTCACACAGTAGCAATTGCTTACTTTTTGTCAGCTATTGGTAGAAGATTTAGAAATATTACCTCAAGTCTCCAGCTTCTTTTGGCTTGGTTATTAAGCTTGTAATTGAAATTTTATGTTGTTGGGATGACTGTACTTTTAAAGTGTTCTGTTGAAAACATGTAATATTTCAAAATTATTCTTTAAAAATGAACATGCAGACATTTTCTCAAATACTATAAAATCAGTTCTTCATAACCTACAAACAAATTTTCTCTGGCATTATACGAAAGTGCCTGTCCTCTACCATAATTCATTCTTCTCTAAATGTTGTTTTCAGTAGAGCTACACTCGCTGGCGTTCCAGCTTGACAACACAGGAAGGTGTTGAGGAAGGTGTCTGCATGTGGATATCTGAGTTGGGGAGGCACGTCTCTTTATGACTTTGATGTAAATATGCAAAGGACATTTTATAACTGAGGATTGTAATTTAATGGTTAAATGGACGAGATTATTTAAGAAAAAATATGAAGATATATTAAGAGTATGAGGGCAAATATATGAAAGGGAATTGTGATTATGAGAATCAGGACAAAGAAGAATCAATGTACATGAATAATAAAATCCACATCTAATTTTAGACAATTATTTTCTTGCTGATATCCCCATCTGGGTTGGTCTCCAGAAGACAGAAGAAATGTTTACCGAGGATTAGTCTTTGTCCCAGATGCTGCTGCTATACTTACTTGCTATTATTTTGCTAACATTTCCTGCTAATATTTCATATATTAGTGCAGTTACTCAGTTATCTAATTTAGCAGACATGTATCACATATCTAGTCATACAGCAAAATGCTGGGTTTTGCAGAACATGGCCCCACCCCTCCTGATTTCTAGTAGTATAGCAAAGATCTGTTATATATAAATTCTCAAAATGAGACAGACTGTACCATACCCTAAGATATATATTAAAAACAAGGACTATAGGACAATTGTGAAGACAATTTTAATTCCGCCTTGAATTGGGAAAGATTTCTTTGAAAAATGTGATCGTAGAGTTATACTCCATAAAGTTAAGAATGATCTAGGGCAATTGTGACATTTCAGGCATGGAGAACTTTATAAAAACAAAGATAATGAAAAGTGCTGAGTCCATTTTAAAGGCCAGAAGAAACAGCCATTAGAGGCAGGAGAATGGATAGATGACTCTTTCCATAGTCACTCAAGAGATAATACAGGTCAGAATCTGGGAGGGGGATTAAAAAGAAAAGACAGACTCAAGAAAATATTATTCTTATAAGAGTCACATGGCTGGTAATTTTTTCTTATTTCAATAAGTCAAATAAAAATATGAAGGAACCCATATGAGCTACATATATTTGATACATGTCAATATTATATACATCAATATATACAATAAAAAATTACATAAGAAAAGAAAAACTAGAAAGGAAGCATGAATTTAACCATGTAACTAAATATTGTACTTATAAATTAGTTTGTGGACAACTTTCAAATATTTGAGTATTTGGCATTTTGATTATCAGTTTTAAAAGTGAACTTTTAGATTAGTTAGAAAATATGCAGCTTAATAAATAACTTAGAAGTTAGTGCCATACTCTAAATTTTAGACAAAATATCCAACTGACATTAAAACTTCATTATACCAACATATATTGTTGTTTGCATAATAAACCATATTTACTCAAGTTGATACCATTCAGCTAAATCCAGCCATGCCTCTTTAAGAAGAACTATGCTATCTTTTACAGTAGAAGAAAGTAGGGAAGTATTTTGCATTCAAAATGTATCTAAAACCTAATTTGTAATAATTCTATTAAGTAATTTGTGACATTTGCTAGCACAATGTTATGCATCTTTTAAAAATCTTGTTTATGTAGCACATTTGAAATGCCTTGTTCACTAACATTAATTTATGTTGTATTTTCCTTAATAGTCTAAATTTCACATGGGTTTCCAGCTGTGATAGTCTGACTTTGACAAGGAACAATTGTTTTACAACAAGTGAGAAGGATACCATTTGTCGGCTGACATTCAAAAAACACAAATGATATTGATGTCTTTCCACAATTATTTTACAGCCTGTTGTTCTCAGGTTCTAAAGTGAATTTGGGAATTGAAGAATATTTAGATTTTTACAAACAAATGGTGCATTCTGGGCTTCTTAAAACAAAATTAAATTTGTTTAACTCATTCAACACAGTTATTTGTTCAGGGCATTTTAGTCTTCAATTGGATCCAGAAATAAACAAAACAGATTTTTTAGCAATATGTTCAAACCGTTAATTTGCTAATGGGAATTAAAATATGTTCACTAGTAATTTGATTCTTAAAAGCAAATCATTATTCATAAGTTCTTAATTTTTTAAAAGGTTATAATAAGTTTCTGGCTAATGGCTAATTCATTCAATTTTTTCATTTTTCGTCTTTCAGATAAGTTCATTTTAAATTAAAAAACAAAACAAAACAAATAGGAGCACCAAAACACTCCCAGAAGGCTCTACAGATAGTAAGAAATTTATATAAAATGTGAGAGACTGAACTAAATGAGATTAATTATAAGATAGTTTAGGTTAGGAATTTTTCCAGAGACTAAGGTCTTTTTAATTTTTAAATAAAAATGGCAATTAAGAAATTTTTTAAACATACATAAATTATCAGATATATGTGTATGCAAGACCCAAATTTGGCAAATATTACCATTTTGCATGATATATTTGCTTATGATTCTTTTTAAAGAAATAAAACATTAGATAAAATCCCTTGATTCCTTTCATCATCCTTCTCTTTCCAGAAATAACCATTATAGAGACATAACTCTTTCATCCATATTTTTTTTTTTTTTTTTTTTGAGACAGAGTCTCACTGTGTTGCCCGGGCTAGAGTGCCGTGGCGTCATCCTCGCTCACAGCAACCTCAAACTCCTGGGCTCAAGCGATCCTCCTGTCTCAGCCTCCCGAGTAGCTGGGACTACAGGCATGCGCCACCATGCCCGGCTAATTTTTTCTATATATTTTTAGTTGTCCAATTAATTTCTTTCTAATTTTAGTAGAGACGGGGTCTCACTCTTGCTCAGGCTGGTTTCGAACTCCTGAGCTCAAACAATCCGCCCACCTCGGCCTCCCAGAGAGCTAGGATTACAGGCGTGAGCCACTGCGCCCAGCCTCATCCATATTTTTATACTCAAACCTCTATGTATGTCATTTATCTTCACTGCTATACAATATGAGTAAAGCGCAGTGTGTAAATCCAGCACCCTCTTTATGGAGATAAGTTTGTTTACAGTTGTCTGTTAGAAACTATTGAATTTAGAATTAGAAATTAGAAACAATGTTGCAAATGGCATCTTTCTACGAGTGTCCTTGTGTTCGTGTACGAGTATTGCTCATCTGTATATACCTGCTAGAGAAATTGCTGGGTTGTAAGGTATGTGCATCTACATTTCCCAAGTCAATTCATAGTTCTTTTAGACAGCCAATACCTTCTCTTTCCTTAGTGTTCACACTTCTTTATCCCTCCTCACTCTCGTCTGATGACTCTACTTTTATTTCACTGAAATAATGGAAGCAATAAGCAAAATGATGTTCTCCTGCCGCGAATCCTGTACACCTCACCTGTTGATTCCCATATAATCTGCTTCCCTTGCTCATTGTTAGGGTGGATGGATGTCTGTGCTATGCTACAGGCTGCTGCCTCCCCTGTGTCCTGGGCCCCATCCTCTCTTGCCTGCTCGACGAGATTGCTCATGCAGACCTGTCTCTTGTCTCCTCAATCATCCTTTTATTTTTCTCTCCTATGTAACTCTTCCCTGCAAAAAATATTATAATATTTTGTTCTTAATAAAAATTCCTTTGACTTACATCCACCCAGACTATTTCTTTATATCTTTATATTCTTTTAGTGCAAAACCCCAGTTCCTCTTCACTTTCTCTTTTATAGCTGCTGTAATTAAACTTTCATTGTTACCATTTGACCAAATTTTTCTTGTCAAATCAAAAATTAATTCCACACCTTCATCTTTGTTGACTTGCCTTCTTAAGCACAGTTTATAGTGATGATCATTCTTCCCTTGAAATACTATCTTCATTTTGTTTCCATTCTTTCCTTTTTTTTTTAACCAACTTATTGGCCATTTCTCCTTCATCTCTTTTGATGAACTCAATTACTTTTCTCAGCCTCTAAATATTGGAATGCTCAGGACTCATTCTTCAGATTTTTTTCCTCTTCTCCATCTATACTCACAACTTGTGGGGACCTGGAACTTCTAGCCCCAATCTCTCTCCTGAATTCTATATTTCAAAATACAACTATGCTTGTTCTCTCTGCCTGGAATGTTCCTCCTCAGTTATCAACAGAGCTTTCTTCTTTGTTTGATTCCTATCTCTGTGCAATGTCAATTTATTATAGAAATACTCCCTGATTATTTTATATAAAACTTGAGAGCCCACCTCCCCCAGGAGTCTCTATTCCCTAATCTTGCTTTATTTTTCTTCATAGCAATAACTGGCACTTGGAATTATTATTAAGTTGTTTCTTTGTTTATTAACTACATCTTCTGTCCAGAATATAAACTTCATGAAAATTTTCTTTGGTTTGATCTCTGCATCATATTCAGGCCCTATAGCAGTGCCTGAGACAGCAAGCACTCAATAGTTGTTAGATGCATAAGTAAATTAATCTTTAAGTTTACCTTAGCATGCAGTTTTTTTCTCCAAAGTGTTTGTACCTATGTACACATGACCCCTAGAGTGTTTGAGAAGATCCTGTTTCCCCACATCCTCCTCTATGCTTGGTACTATTAAATTCTCGAATTTTTTCCTGGTTTATGGCTATGAAAAGCTATCTTGCTGCTTTAATTTGCATTTCCTTGTTCATTAGTGAGATTAAGTTTCTTCCATGTATTTATTGGCCTTTGGATTTCTTACTTTTTGAATTTTCTGTTTCGTCTATTGCCCATTTTCCAATGGGGTCTTTATTTTTACAGTCTATTTGCTTTCTTATTCTATTTAATCATTAATTGATGTGAGGGTATTTTTTTTGTATTCTGGATACTAATCTTTGATTGCTGAAAAAACTCTAATTTGTCTTTTAACTTGTGATGTCTTTTATCATATAGATTTTTAAATTCAGATGTTATCTTTCCATTTTCTCCTTTATGCTTCATGCTTTTTGTTTTATTTAAGTATCTTTTCCTATCCCAAATTTATAAAGAAGTATTTTTTTCCTAATATTTTTAAAGTTTTGCATTTTATGCTGAGGTCTTTAATGATCCATTGGATTTTTTTGTTGATGTTTCTTTATGTTGTGATGTAAAGTGTAATTTAATTTTTGTTTGGATAATCAGTCTTGCCAGTGTTGAATTCCCTGTCCTTATTCCCCTGGTATGTAATACTACCTCCTTCAGCTATCACGGACATCAGTATTGGTACATCTGCAGTCCTTTATTCTGGTCCCCGAGTCTATATGTTTATTCCTGTTCCAACGTTACTGTAAGGTCTAACCACTGTAGCTTTACAGGTTTGTTACCAAAGGGGCGATTCCCCATTTTGTTCTATTTCAAAATTTCTATTGTTTATTTTTTGTTAATTCAGGGAAATTTTCAGATCAAGAAAATTTATTGAAACAAAAACTTATTTTGAGGAGTTTGTAGATGAATTTTAGAATATTTGACATTTTTATAATAACTTTTTCCAGCTTTATAAGAAATGTAGTTCTTCATTTTTATATCTTTACATGTTTGGTTAAGCTATATAATTTCTTCCATGAAAACTCTGAACAATTTTGAAATTTTCTTTACTGTTAGTTTTGTTATATTTGTTTATTCTTCCTTTGAGAATGATATATTAATTCTTTAAATTAGCTTTTACTGAAACATGTCAATTCTTTCATTCTTATTTATTGATCTTGTGTCAGGCAACCTTGTTGTATTCTTTTATAGATTAGTTCTATAGAGTCTCTTGGATTTCTGTGAAGAATTTCACGTCGTCTCTGAATAAGTTTAATTTGTTTCTTCATTTCTTTTGTTTCATATTTCTTGTGGTTGTTTATTTATTTTATTGTATTTTTGAATATAAGTATTAGTGCATTCTTATTTTCATCTTTAAGGAGAATGCATATAATGTTCTACTATTGAATATATTTTTGGAAGATGGCCTTAATTATGTTAATGATTTCCTTCTCTTCTCAGTTTATTAAGATATGTTATTATTATTTAATGAATACTAAGTCATATTAAATATTTTTCCCACATTTGAGATCACTAAATCATTTGTTTCCACCATTAATGTGATGAATTATATTAATAGAATTCTGTTATTAAACTATTATTAAATTTCTGGGATAAACTCTGCTAAGTATCTCCCTCTCTCTCTTCATATAATCTATATTATATATATTGATTATATTATTTATTGTGTTACATATTACATATATTACAACACATATTGACTAAGTTGTATTTATGCTATTATAGCAATATATATGATATTTATCCCAGAAATTATTTATATGTATATATCATGATCATCCATACATGATCACATAAAGGAGACTGGACTATATTTTACACCGATCAGTTTGCATATCAGTTATAGAAGCACTATAAAAAGAGTTAAAAAGAATTTACTCTTTTTCCATTCCTTTATAGTACTTCCTATAAAGCAAGGGTAATGTCACAATGTTTCCTTAAAAGTTTCCTTGCCTGTAAAACTGGCCTGGATATTAGTGTATGTGCATGTTGTTTTGTTTTTGGTGTCTTTCTTTTTTGTAAACCACTACTTCTTCTTTTGTCATTTGAACAAGTTTGAGTTTTATAGAAATTTTTTTTAATCTGAGTTTTCATATTTGTTAGTACATGTTGCTAGAATGTTCATATTATTTTTAATTTATAAACTTTTTCTGTAGTTATGTGCCCATTTTTATTCCTAGTATTTGCATCTTTTTTTTTTTTACCTTGACTAATTTTTTCTGGAGCTTTGCTATTTTATTACTCTTTTCATAGATCTTGTATGTTTTATTTTTCATAAAATATCTGTGGCCCTCTGAATACTTTCCAGTCTCCTATTGACCTAATATAGACTATCCTTTTTGGATGCCTTTGCCTGAGAACACTGAAAAAAAAACATATGGCCCCAATAAAAGATATATGCTGAATTTCATGACAAGGGAGATTTGAGTCCATGTATATTGGCTGTGATATCATAGTATAAATTGCTGATTTGAAAATAGCAAACTGGAGTTGGTGTATACATTTCCTCACTAGCATCATCTTTCTTTGGCAATGGAAACATTATAAAATCAAGAACTAATACATGTGCCAATAATAAGTTTAAATAATCTAGTTAAACTAGATTAATGTAGTTAAATGACCTACATCTAGTTGTGGAAAGGAGAAAAACTCAAGCGAAATAATTAATAAGTGATATAAAATAATTTGATAAATTGTGTAGTTCAGACTTGAAGGATTCGACTTCAGAGGAGAGAAAAGCCTTGAGAGCTAACGTAGTTGTGGGAAGTTTCATATCACGGTATGGAATTTCCCTGTGCTTTTAATAACATATAGGGGTAAGAACATGGAATTGAAGACAAATATCATTACAATTGATGTAAATCGCATGATTAATACACCAGGATACGAGACATGCTCATGGGATGATAAGAAATTGAGCTTACTTAGAGTAGAAGCTGATTATTTGGTCATATGGGAAAAAGTGTTGGTAGGTAGTGGTGAGTCTCATTATATATGGTCTTGGTTACTGCTGTAGAACATTTTTTTTTTTTACTTTTTTTTTTTATTTCAGCATATTATGGGGGTACGGATGTTTAGGTTACGTATGTTGCGCTTACCCCCTCTCCCCCCCTAAGCCCGAGTTTCAAATATGTCTATCCTTCGGGTAGAACATTTTTTTTAAAGTAAAGATTTTTGAGGCGGCAGGGAGCTAACATAAAAATGATAGTGTTGATGAAATTGATGACAATACCTACATACTTTTTTGAAGCTTATTATATGCCAAACACTATTCTAAGTGCTTTGTATGAATAATTTAAATGAATTATCAGAAAAAAGCTTAAGATGGGTATTATAATGATAATTATTATTAATGATAGTAATATAGTTGTTATCATCATCATTATTATTTTTATATTCTAATTGTAGATACTTAGATCATCTCACATGCTTAAGTATATGACAGAGCTAGGACTCTTAGCAGACATTATGCTTCTAAAGTAATTATTAAAATTAATCTAAATGTGGCCCATAGCATGGATTTGTGAGAGTAAGAATGCGTTTGGGGTTGTCACTGGGAGGCTGTAAAATAATTCAGCCATGCAGAGATAGAGGCTTGGCCTCAGGAAGTAATAAATCAAAGAGGACTCCAAGGTTCCAAGCATGGGTGATTGGAGCAATGGAGCATAATTTCGCTTTCTTGTGTGGAATTAATTTTCTCTTCATCCTTCTTATGCTCTCTTCTATTCTCTCTTTCAGCCTTCCTTTTTGGTAATCAATTTGTGAGTGAAGGATATTCAGGATTAGGTATTTTTTTTTCTTTTCTTCAGATGTTAAATATAGCTATCATATTATTATGAAAAAAGAAAGAGAAGAAAAGACGTTTTTGAAAAGCCAAGGAGAATTTAAGTTATGCTTTTATTCCAGACCAAAAGACGCGCTTCAGTAACAAACCGTGTTAGAATATCATAGTATCTTCACAGATGTCCAGATTTAGTGCAGAGACATCATTTAGAAATTTACATTTTAAGAGTACTTTGATTTAGAATCAATAGACTTAATCTTTTCAGTAGCTCAGAAAATAACAAGAAATTCTTACCTCGTAGGTTTTTTGGCTAATCAAAGAACTCAACAATTGAGTGGATGGAAGCAAGTAACTTTGGACAAATCTAATCCCTTCGCCTTGGTCTCTCCCATATGTACAATGACATTAATGATACATTATTTCTTACCTTTTCCCGCCCTGAAGGAGAGAAAACCATACAACAAACATATTTGCAGTGTGGAATATTTACTAGGCAAAGACTTCTTGAGTGGAGTAAGAAGGAAAGGATCTTCTTGTTTTGGTAGGTGTGCTCCTTGTTACCAAAGAGTACTCCTTACCAATTTATTTCAGGGACCTAACATCCAACAGTTTATACTTGTGTGGCCCCTCAGCACTGAAAATCGGCCTACTGTGTCAGTCCAGATCTTCTAAGAAGCAGATATCATGATGTGCAAAAGATCTGCTTGTCAAAGGAGCTGGAGAAGGTAGGGAGAGCTGCCTTAGGACCACATTGCCCTTGACAGCCTATGCAGAGAGAGGGAAGGAAGGAGCACTGGGTTGGAAGAGTTTCAGATTTAGTCCAGTCGCAAGAGACATTCATCCAGAACAATGGGGAGTCCTTTAGTCAGAGTTCATTACAGGAGTCCCCCGTGTCTCCAGAATGGGCCACCTTTTGTTTGCTCAGTCATTGGCTGGGAGGACACTGAGGAAAGCATGGCTTTGTGATGGTGAATGCAGAGGGGCAGCAGTCGGCAATCTGAGAAGCACATTTTCACAGCTGCCAAACCCACATATGGCATCTGATGCAAATATCACTATTTTCAACGTTTCTAGCCCTTTGTTCTTACTGAACTTGCCCTAGAGTAGCTTTATGTCTTGCAGTCCGTAAACATGTCCTGTTCTGCTAGCTCCTTTATGTCTTCTATCCCCAATCCTAGGAATATGGGCCAGCCATTCAACTGTGTCCCATTGAATTAGCTTTCTGTTTATCCTCTTCTGTGAGCATCTTACTGATTCCAAACTCTAAGTAACTCTCAGAATTTCCTTTCTTTTTCTAAGTTCTTGCTATGTCCAGTGTTTATAGTGATAATCATGTAACTATTTTGATTTGGGCTTGCAAGAAAGTAACCTAAATTGATTAAGATTACTGATTTTGGAGTTGGTATGAATGGGTTTCCAATCCTGGCTCTGTTACTTACCACCTGTGTCAATTTCTCCAAGTTACACAACCTTTATGCCTTGATTTTCTGCTCTGATAAACATAGTAATATTTTCCTTAGGATATTGTGACTATAGCATGTAGCACAAATAGTTGCTTAATAAATGACAGATACATTATTTATAACTTCAACTAGGATTTGTAACTTTTCTGCCTATTTTTAAATGTTTGGGATGTCCTATTTCTTTTTTATTTGAGTTTCTTTAAACCTAGTTCCAATATTTCTAACTCATGTAATCTTGGGACCATGGCTCCTACATCACTGAGAAGTGACAGGCCATCAATCATTCAGTAATGTTTTGAGAATCTACTATGTGCAGCAACTGGTTTTTGGCAATGGGTGTATAATGCTGAGTCAGACCAAGTCTCCACCTTGATGGAGCTTACGGTCTATTCTGTGCAATGTATTTCCTTAACTTCTGTGATTTGCACTTCAAAATCTTTGATTTATCTTTACTTCCCTTGTCTGCCTCAGCCCTGTCTCAGAGAAGACTGTCCTTATTTTTTCCAAGATTACCCTAAATTCTCTTTAACTAGCTCTCCTGGAATCCGGCTTCAATAACAATCTCTTAATTGACTGTGTGTCTTCTTCAGTCTCTATCTCTAGTGGATCATTTTTTGCTTTGCACAAAATTTTCTCCCATTTTCTAAAAAAGAAAAACACAAACCTTCATGTGAATTTGCTTCTAGAATATTCTTTCCTTCCTTCTGTTTTCCTTGTTTTTTCAATTGGCTTTTACATCCACAAGTCTGTTTATATAGCTGTCTCTTAAACATGTCCAGGACCCTGTCTTAGCTTTATTTTCATTAAATCTGAAGTACTAATTCTGAAAATATGTCTTCTGTGATGCTACTTATCAGTTTATCTTCTGTTTTTCATAACAATTTGTCATCCTTTGTTTTTAATTTTATTTCTTCATTGATTTCAACAGATACTTGTTGAGTGCCTATTATGGACACTCAAGTGCAAGTCATATAAAATTTGTAGAAATGTTCTAAGATTTTGTTTTCTATTTCCTTCACTAAAACCTTAGCACTTTTCTCTAGGCAATCTTACCCACTTCAAATCCCAGTTTATATTTTCAATTATAATCATCCACTGAATTTCCTTCCTATGGTTGCATTTGCCCTCTGTTCCTCAGGTTCTCTACCTGTTCCTCAAACTCCACATTTACAAATAGATGTTATCATATTCATCTAATAAGCACTTTCTTCTAAAGTCTACATATGTGTTGATATTATCTTTCCCTCACTCAGGTTTTAAAAAGCTGACTTATCTTTGCTCTATTCCTTAAATCTATCTCTAGCTTTTATCCTCATTGCTAACATTTGTCTCAGGTTATTTTACTTCTTCCCTGGAGTATGACAGTTAAGTTCTGTCTTTTTAAAAACCACTTTTTATAAATTCCTTAGTCCTGGTATTCCAACTTCTCTAAAATCTTCCTCAATCTATTTTCCATCTAATCTTTCATTATCTGGTTTTATGCCTTGTGTCCTTCCATATCATCTACCCTACTTGTGATTTTCACTTTCACACCTGCCTGACCATGCAAAGACCATTCCTGCCATACCATGCAAATGCTTTCTGTTTGTCTTTGCTCATGGAATCCTATCCATCCTTCAAGGTCCAACACAAACACTATTTCTTTAGATTCTCTTTATCCTTCGTACCTCTAGATATAAACTCTCCCTCTTCTGGAACACAGTATTGCTTTGTATCTCATTTATGAGGTTTTGAGGTCCTTGAGGACAGGGACTTGTGATGTTCCTATTTATAATCTACAGTATACTGAACATACCACCTTATTCAATAAGCCTATGTTAAAGAAATAAAATGAGTTGAGAAGATTTCCCTCTCTTAAAAGTGATTACTTATTGCTGAAGTACATCAGTGAAGTAATAAAGTGTACATCCTGGCTGAATAGTTACTCTTCAAGAATTCAAAGTAATTGCTATATGTGTAGATAATCTCTATTTCATCTCATCCATTTATTACATAAGGGAGCACCTCCTCCGAGCCAGGCACAGAAAGAGGGTGGCGCTAATTCATAAGGACACAGTTTTCCCTCTGGAGATGTTTACTATCTCTGAGACTGATATTCCAAATATAAAAATTACTAAATGATGAATGGGTTTATAAGCATACTTTTGTGGAATCTTTTTATAAAACCTTAGAAAAATCAGTTAAATATCCTAGTATATCCCTGAACCTTAGTTTAGCAGATAGTGATGAGTTTTCTTAATCTAGTCTCAAAATTTTAAAAACTTTGCAGAAATAGTATATTTTACTTCCCATTAAGCTTCTCAGGCTTCCTAAATGTCCAGTTTGTTTGACTGGGGCTGGAATTTTAAATCACAAATGAATATAAGTTATAATATTGTAAGCAATGCTTGCTTGATGAGCAAATGTTTTAAAGAGATGATGATAGGAGATAGGGTGTTTTCTTTTCTGTTTTTTTTTTAAAAAAGCTTATAATGACCTATGCCTATGTTAAGAGTTGTGATCTTTGTTATAATCCATACATAGTAGGTGCTTAATATATGTTGGTTAAACGATGACAGTTGGAGAGCCCATCTGTCTATGAAGTTCTATAAAATAAGAATTTTTAAAATTTAGCTTTGAAAAGAAAAGGCTAGTTAAATATAGAAGAGTGCATGCCACTCCAGAGAACATTAAAATGTTCAACTGGGTAACATAGACATACTTTCTAAACATTAATTGAATTATATAACATAATAATAATCAGGAGTTAAGTGATATTATATAATTCTTGAGTATGCATTGTATTTCTAGGTTTTATTTCTTATTAGCACTCTGTTCCAGCTTGACCCAGACAAGAAAATTGACATTCTTTATGATTAGAAAGATTCTTGTGTCATTAGATCATACTAAATTGATAGTTTTTATAGCCTGACAACAGACTGAGTCATCATTACCTGGAGGGAAACACTTAAATCATCCAAAGATGGCTATTCTGTTCTGAAGGAGAGTTTGAGTTGACTGCTTGAGATTTTCATCTCACTCCCCAGGTGGCAGGAGTTAGTTTTGCTAAAAAAACCTGACAGTTTCCACCCTCTGGGTGGTAGATTGGATTGGAAATATATAGAAAGAGAGCTTGTCAAGGAAATTCAAGAAGCGGAGCTGATATGTTCTAAAGGGAATTCTAAACTAGTCCCCAGATTGAATCATAAATGCTTCTGTTTTATGGACATAAACAAGTGTGTAGAAGATAAAGAGGAAGAAGCAAAAGAAAGAGCAAAGAGTAGAAGGTGTGAGAGGGGAAAAAGGTCAGAGGAGGCATAAAACTCTATGGTTTTCCGGCCTACATTTTTTGAGATGAAAACAAAATACCAATTGGAGGAGCAGTTTTGATGGTGATTGAAGTTTTTTGAGATATTTCCTTAATGGTGATTCATGGAAACTGAATATTATATTGCATTAAAGTCACAGGATTATAGGAAACAATTCTAGTAACGAACTATGGAAATTCATTGTTCTGTTTTTGAACTGACTGCAGCAGTCCAGTTCCAGGGTGAATGAGTCCATATGTGATTCTTATGATTCTCTTGCAAAAGGAGACATCTTGTACAAAAATGAGCTATTGCACTGTGTATATTTGTAATGACTATGAAGTGGGATATGCAGTAATGAAAGAACTCACCCCACTCAAAGCAGGCTGTCATTTATATTTAAACATTTGCCACTTACAATCCACTGCCCCATAGTTAAAACAATTTGTTGTGGCTTGAAATATCTTCTTGAAACCTTATTCATATTTTACATACAGATTTGTGATCATCCAGACTTAACTGCCATTACTTGGAGTGTTTCATATTGATTACATACCTACCTTTTGCCATTGATATTGTTCTTTAATATTATAATAATGGTTCTTAGGATGAAGTAGACCCCTTTAAATTAGTATTTTCTTCTAATACTCCCAATATTTATATTGATCACATATATTTTATTTGTATATGGCTATATATGGCTAAATACAGCCTTCTAAAAGAAATGGACAAAAATGAAAATATTTAGCCAATTTGAAATAATGCTGATAGCTAACACTCCTATAGTGCTTACTATTTTTCAGACCCAATTCAAACTGCTTTACCTATATTAATTAGAAACACATTAAATAGAAGTATTATTACCTACATTTTAAAAGAGAGAAAAGTTAGGAACAGAGAGGTTAAATAATTTTTCTGAGTAAACACGGTAAGTAAGAGAGCAAGATTTGAACCCAATCAGTTTGACTGTTTGGTACTCTCTACTCTCCACTTCTACAACTGAACTGTTCTTGGTTACACCAGGGATACAGTAAGTACCTCAAAGTACTTACTTTGTAGTAAAGTAAATGTTACTTCAAAGTTATATTTTAATATGATCATTTGTTAACATGGGTATCCTTTCCTGACCAGATAATGAGCTTGCAAGTACAAGAACCATGTTTTCTTAACTTTCTCATAGACAGTGATCAGTAAAATGTCAATTTCTCCTAAACTACAGCATATCATTGCCCTGAGATATTCTGTCCAGGGGACTTCCATTCTGCAATTGTAGGTTTTACATCCACAAAAGTTTTAGATCCTCAAAACAAAAAAAACAATTGTTATCTGTAAGTGGGATATTGTTTTCATGATTCTCTTGTTTCTTACTTATTTTTAAAAATGTGATACCATAAATGAAACAGATTATTTCTGATTGATATAGAATAGTTTTAGAATCATGATACTTAGCTGAAATTCTTTTCTTTTTAATACTCTTTCCTATAGGGCGCTGCTTTAATTAGAATGCTGGCTAATTTTATGGGCCATTCAGTTTTTCAGAGTGGTTTGCAAGTAAGTAAAATGTTTTTTTATCCTCTTTTACATTTATCCTTGTCAATATATTTATTCTAAGGATGTCACACGGTTTGGTAAATTGCTAATACAAAATTGCTAAGTTTGATAGAAAACTTTAGGATGTATAAGGTAAACAACATCTTTCCTTATGACAAATGAAAGCTGTAGATAGAATACTCACTATATTACATGACGAAACTTCAACTGTTCTACAAGTTAGAATCTGTTTAATTTTCATTTTTAAATTGAAGTAATTTTCAAATATGTCAAATCCTAAATAATCTACATAAGGTTTTCAGAAAGCCTGCTTTCCTTTACTTCCATTTAAAAGTTTATATAAGGTGAAAACAAATTATGTTAGCCTTACTAGAATTATGAATTTGAGAAAATCTTAGTTATTTTTCAGATATATATCTTTTATGTTGTTTTACTGTTGATACACATAGATTATTTGTTTCAATGGTATTTAAATGTTTTTATTTTAATTAATAAACTTAATTTTTTTTAAAAAAGGAAGAAAAAGCAACAGTTTTATCATATTGCATTTAGAGTATGAAATATGGAATCTAAGAATGGATTCTTAGAAAAATAAAATTATTAAACTCTTTAAAGCAGACACAAATAGAGAAAATAAACTTTTATTTCATTGAATCTGCTGAAGTAAATCATGTTCCTAGTAGCTGTGATTGATGAATTATTTATGATGCATTCTGCTACTTAGAAGTGTCCTTTAAAGTAAATTGATGTTCACCTGAAATACAATTATGCTAAGACAGAGAGAGCAATCAATCTTATCTGTTCTTAGTAAGCTTTTCATTTTGAAATTTAAATAAACTACATCTGGGATCAGGTCATATTTTAGTAGTATAATTCTATCTTTACCCCAAATAAACTGAAAAGATAAAATATAAGGCAAGAGTTAAATATGTTATGACAAACTATAATATATATTTAATGCAGCAAGGAAAAATATATAAATTTTTTGAAGAATAATTTCCCTCAGAATGTATTTTTACAGATTTGTTCCAGCGGGGGTTGGAATTTACTTTAATCAGCTCTTTCCATTAGGGACACCTTCAGAATAGCTGAATCCATTGAACATGATTGCCGGATGCTAAAAGCTCTATTCTGATCACATAGTTGGGAAAATCTTTTTTTCTCAAGAAGTGCTCTCCATGAATATCAACTATCTGGAGGAATGTCCTTCCTTATCCTCACTCCTTTGTTTTCTCCATTGAAGTTTTAGCATGACAGTTTCAGAAAATATCTAAGCGTTCATAAGGGCAACACAAATTGAATTTGATTTCCTTGTAGCAAGTTGATGTGAAATCATTTTCTTTATAAAATTTTTATTGCTTTTTTTCATCTATGTGTATGCATTTGCTTGGCAGACTGAATAACTATAGTTATATTATTTGGAAAGGATTATTATTTTGCATCATTTTTCTTTATCCTGCCATACGTTCTATCGTGTGCAAAATATATCAATTTTTAATACATTCTTTTCCACTGACCTAGTCTGTTCAGTTTTATCTAAAACAGTTTGAATATACCCTCAGATTCCCATTATATTAAACTTTCATTTGAAACTTGTATTAACGTGTGTCTTTATGCTCTGATACTTAATTTGGTTAATTTTCAACTGAGGGACTCTATGTTTGTCAACATTGCATTTCATTTGCTTGTGACATCTCATTGATCAGATAGATCCGTATCCTTCAGTACTTCGCTTGCAGCTTTATTTATACTCATCACTCAAACTGATTTAGTGTATCATCAGCAGTTTGGATTAGTTTACAGTAGATCCCTGTGTCTGGGTGATAAATTATCATCTCTTGTGCGTGAAGATGTATGGGATACATTTTGGAGATGACCTCCTGAACAGACACTTCATGTCATGGTGTGAGTGGTCACAGAGTTGATATTAATATGCTTCCCATCCACAATACTCTGGGGAGACTCGGTTTACAAGTCGTTGAAAGAGCTAATCTGGGCTGTCAGCACTTACCCCTGCTGGAAAATCTATGAATTATTTTTACATTAACCATGGCTATTACGATGTTGATAAATGGAAGTTTATTATTTGCAAACAGAGCCAAAGATTTATAGATATAGGCAATTCCAAATTACAAATAGTGTACTTTTCATATATATTTTTATGCTTCCTTTTTTTGAAAGAAAAGAAGAAAACTCCTTTCTTCCCTCTTATTCTCTCTTTCCTTTCTTTTGTTTTTTGCTGGGCTCAGACCTCAGTCTTCATGTTCCAAATAATGTCATAATCATGGTTTCATCTTGATTTATTATCTACCTAAAATTTGTGGTGTCTTGCAATTTTGTGCATCCTTATGACCCAACTTAAGCTCTTTTGGGAACAAGGCAAACTTGTTTTACAAATACACACTCACACACACACACACACACACACACACGCGCACATATATATATATCTATATATATGCATATATATATGCATATATACATATATTCATGTGTGTGTGTGTGTGTACATATAAATATAGAAAGTTAGTTGGTTTCTGGGTCAGTTAACATATTCATAATTAACTTATAAAGTATCTAAATGCAGATTCAACTACATTTTCTATCTTTTATAATATTTTGCATGGGAACATATACTTTAAATTTCAACTCAAACATAAATTTCCCAGTAGGAAGGGACTCTAGAAACTTTTTGGGAAAAGTTTTGTTTCTAATTGTCATATAACCCAATGGATCAGCTATTAGAAAGTTTAGACAACAGTTTCATACTGAATCATAGCAACTTTTTTTGGTCTAGTGTCCCTGATACATTTTTAAGTCTTTTTATTTCCTGAATTTTGTCTGGTGCTTAAATGGTTCAGCATTGCATAGCTGTTTTCTAATAAATTATCTCAAATCTTTTTTTAATATATACACAAAATTCATTTTTGATAAACTACTAATAAGTTAGCTTTCATTTTAATGTTTAAATTGAAAGTGGAATTTTGTGTTAAGCTTGAATTTTTCTGTCATTAGATTTAGTGTGCTACTCATAAATAATATATTTTTAAGACTTAGAATTGTTTATATTTTTGCAAACTCTACAAATCTACTGTTCCATTTCCTAAAATAGTAGCAGGAATATTTTGGAAAGCATGAGGCAATGAAATCAGTAAGGAGAAATGATTCTCCTTTCTACCTCCAATCAATAGTGGCCTTTCTATAGGTCACTAAACCTCTCTTGGCCCCTAGCCTTATAGTTACAAAGTGCAGAAGTTGGACTTAATACTCTAAGAGTCTTTCATATTCTCTGAATCTAGTATTTATTTAATTCAGTTTACTGGTTTGACAATTTGAGTTTTATAACTTTAATTTAGTACAGCTGTTTTAATTTGATGGGAAAATTTGTAAACTAGATGTACAAGAGTGAGTGATTCCCTGTTCTTGAATCTTCAGATAATCAGCTGAATATTAAGACCATGTGGCTGTCAGGGTATACAGTGCCATAACTGTAGTCAAACCAGACCAGCATTTGTTGTTACAGAAAGGTTTTTGCTGATAAAGTTTCATTTTGCTAATATTAGGGGACAAACTTATATTTCCTTGGCTTTTAGTTACCTGTTCACTTTCATACTTTGCTCTAGATACTTTACATATTTGTGGTTAAGGTTTAGTGGTTTTAGATGACATCTAGTAAGGACTTTTAGAAATTTCTTGGTAATTTTCAGTGTATATGCTACCTGTGTATTTGGTCAGAATTTCAACTTATACTCTTGAAATCTCCCAGAACTAAGTCCACTTATGGGTGTTTTGGCATTGAGGTACATAGGAGGTTGGTTTTGAGGAGAATCAACAGCCCCATTGATGAGTGTCATTATAGGGGACTCAAACGAGAGGAAACTTACTTTTTCAGAGACAAGAAAAGCTGCTTTTGATGCAAAGGGAGGCTCAGTGGAATTTAGCCCCTCAAGGCCTGTATTCCAATTCTCAGTGTGCTACACATTCCCAATCAATATGTTACTTTTCACATAAAAGACCTAATCATGACACAAAATTTACTTGAATTGTAATTTTGCCACCTCCAAATTCTAAACCATAGTCTACTTTTCAGATACATTGATTCTAAAGCTGTAAGAGATTTGAGGATAGAGACTTTTTGTTGTTGTTATTGTTGAGACAGGGTCTCACTCTATTGCCTGGGGTGGAATGCAGTGGCATCATCATAGCTCACTGCAACCTCAAATTTTTGGGCTCAAGAGATCTTTCTGAATATCTGGGACTATAGGCAAATACCACCACTCCTGGCTAATTTTGGTATTTTTTGTAGACCTGGGATCTTGTTATGTTGTTCAGACTGGTCTTGAATTCCTGGTCTCAAGCAATCCTCCCACCTTGGCCTCAAAGTGCTAGGATTACAGGTGTGAGCCACCATGCCCAGCCACAAGACTCTTTTAGTACAGTCATAGAAGATCTCTGGTTTTCTGCCCATACTTTCAACTAAGAATTTAAAGCACCAAGGTTATTTTTTTCTCTCTGTAATCCCTCCAGTTCAGTCAGAAATAGTCTTCTCAAAGACTGTAATTCTCTATTCTGCCATAATGTTCTACTGAAATAATCATTTGTTTTCTCAAAACCTGTTCTTCAATTTGGGAAATTAGAGATGATAATTTAAACAACTATTTTGGGCCTGAAAACTATGAATTATCATGGTCCTATTACCCATTATCAATGATATTACCTCCTTTAAATCTAAGCAAGACAAACAAATAATTATAGATAACCATCTTTGAGGGTCTACAACCATTCCTGATATGTAATTCAGTAGCAAAACCAAAACCATTCTAGCTTTTTCAAGCAGAAAGAGAATTAACATTGGGTATATGAATTTTCTAAAACTGATGGATGGGCTATGGAAGTAAAGGTCAGGAAAGCCACTGCCAGCCTTCAGAAAATCAGAAAATTTGGATATCAGAAGGAATTAACATGCATCTTCTCAGCTGCCTACAGTATACCTGGAAGCAAATGGCAGTACCTTATCTCTGCCTTCTGCTAAAGCCTGCTCTCTGCTACCTGAGCAATAATGGCTCCTCCTTCTTTAGTGCTTTCCCTCTTTTATGTGTCCTTTTCATTTTGCAAGACTTAAACTTGAACCTAACTAGTAACAGATTCTAGGAAATGTCTCTTTCAGGCTTGTAGCCCATGAACGCATGAGAGTGCAGAAGGTAGTGGAGCGTGGTGATCTGCTAACAGAGAGTGATATACTTAACCTATAAATTTCTTTTTTCTATTAAGTATTATTTACATTTTTATAGGTTGTCATATTACCATATGGAGGTTTTTAAAATATTAACTTCTTTATCTCCTCCTTAATATTTGTATTAAGACCATGTGATGGTTCTCTAGCTAGTACAGAATGTTTTCCACTGATTTCAATAATTTTCTAAGGATATATGATGAGAAAAATAGGAAAATCAAACCAACAATTACTGCATTTCACTCACTTCATAACTTCAGTCCAGTTGCCTATGGTCTGTAATCTCCAGTTTTCTCTTTGAATAAATTGATTTAATTATGTCAGGGTGAATCAGTACCAGTAAGATGTCTAAATTTTTTTAATTTCTAAAGTTATTATTCTTCTAAAATAAAGAGCCAGAGTTTATTATTGTGAATAATTGTTTTGCTTTTGATTAACTTAAGAATTTCAGACTTTTGTGCTGCGTAATCATGACTGTTGGCTCTGTATTCGTACCTCCCCAAGTGGGCCAGTCCTCCTGGGATAAGTTAAGTGCTGGGAGAAGAATCTAAGTAGCAGTTTGCCTAAATTGCTTTTGATTGAAGACCATCTACATAGGACATCTGGAAAGTAAGCTGATATGTTTTCCAAGCCTAGGATTTTCTTCTAGAAATGATTCCAGTGAGAAATGATAACTAAGAAAACAGCTGCATGGTACATTACCTACTGAGACTTAAACAGAGTCAGTGAAAAATGCAGGTCAGCAGTAACCAGAAACTCTCTTGCACATAAGCTCAAGTTACACTTTTTGCATGTTATATAATTCTTCCTTTTAGCACCTCATTTTTGTCTGTGATATAAACATCTCCAAATTCCTTCCTACATCAGTCTTTAAGAAGAAGCTAGCAAGATCACTCACAGGTTTCAGGTCTATTTAATGTTTACGTTAGGAGAGTCCTTACTGGTGGGGCACTGGGGTGTATAGAAGGGTACTCTCACTTCTATTCTCCCTTTTACTTGGACAAACTTCAATGCACAGTGTGCTGAATTTCCTTTCCTATGTGGACCTTGAACATAAGTACACTGCAATTTTGTTCTCCGTATTTTTTTCTGTCTCTGGTTCTTGGTGACTCTACATATCCCCTTGAAATCTTTTTTGTACCTATAAATAAATGTTTCTTCTAAATTCCTCCTCTGATAAAAACTGCCCACCTCACAACATCTTTTGGCAATTATTGCATCTTTCATTTTCTAGGGTGCTTATTGTTTAAGTGCATATACATTAATTTTCACCCATATGTAGCAATCCTTATGGTTAAAATACACATATGATTAATAAATCAGGATCTACTTCTTTTTCCTTGTTTTCATAATTTAGGTTAATACTTATAGCTCAAATCCTGATTATACGTGTTACGTAGGCTTACTTATTTATTTATATTTATTTTTATTTCTGCATATTATGAGGGTACAAATGTTTAGGTTACATTGCCCTCTCTTCCCCGCCGACAAAGCTTCAAGCGTGTCCATTTAAATTAAGTAATTCAGGTAATGATTCTTTTAGATAGGTTTTTGTGTTTTTTTTTTTAACATGACTTGGGCCTGCCTTATTTCATTTTTACTTGTTTTATTCTCCCTAATTACATTTTTTCCTTTTTTCTGATTTTTCTGGAAATTAAAAATAAAGCCACAATTATGAAATCCTCAGACAACATTGATTGGTTTGGTAGCTATTAAAAAAATAATTAGTACATAGTACTATTGCTTTTTCTTTTTAAACAAAACGATATTGTTTTAATGATTTGAGCCTAACATTACCATTCTTCATGTTGTTAGGAGTCAACACCAGGGAATTGAAATTATGAAGAAAGATCATTGTTAAGCTTGATATATACTCAAACCCAGAAATCTCTGTCAGAAAGTGAGTCACCTTCCTGCTCAACCAGTGAGGGTAATTCAACATCATCTAAAATATGGTTGAATAGAGAAAGATTTCTCTTGATTAGTATTTAACTGCTCTTTTCCATAAGGTTACCTACAACAAGATGTTTGGCTCCAATTATCAGGGTGGAAATTGCTTATGCAAATCAATGTAAGGCAATGAGGTGTGGATAAAAAGCAAAAAGGAAATATCATTATTATTGGTTTATGCTCATAAAATTCTGATAGCCTGAAGGTAATGACAGGCACAGCCATAGGGATTATTAGTAGCAACAACATACTCAATAACTTGTGTTCCAATGAGTTGTTATATGTTAACATGTGTATGCAGGATTTTTATTTGAAAACTGCAGGCATACCTTTGTGAGAGAGTGTTTGCTCCCTTGCATGTAGGTTTACAGATAAATGAAAAGTCAGAAAATAATAGAGAAACAGAGACAGTATGTCAAAGTTAATTTTCTTTCTGAAGAGATAATAATGTGTTTTTATCCAGATGGTAGCTGAAGCACACTCAATCTAAAATGAATGACCATAGACAGCTTTTTCCTCAAATGTCTTCTAGTTTCACTTAAAATGCTACACAGTTTTAGATATACTGTAGGTAGAAAGGTTAACACTTGGTAATAATTTGTTGTGATCACTCAATACCGTATGATAATAATGTTATCATTACTGATCATTGGATTTAACCTAATTAGCATTTAATTTATTAATGACCTAATTACAAAGGAAAATTAATGAGCATGTTATAGCAAAAAAGTATTTAAGTTTAAGGAAAGATTTGATAGACTTGAGAATCAAGAATTCCACATTAAATACAAACACGTGCTTTTAAAAATTAGTGTTCTCTATTCCTATTTCTGAATCAGAGAGAAATAACTTTTATTCATCAGTTACAACTTTTTTATATATAGCTACTGATTTAATCCTTATTATTTTGCCTCTGATTTAAATGCTGTTAGCTGACCACTGGAACTATATAGCATTAACTTAAAAGTCTTCATTATTAGAAATATATGTCTATTTGGTCATCCTGCAGGAATTTATCCCGCTAAATGGGAGGGCTTA
>NW_012151297.1:697054-711088 GCF_000956105.1 Propithecus coquereli | reverse complement strand
GTAACATTTATCCATCTGTTTTATTCATTACAAATTGAGGTCTTACTCTCTTTTTCATAACTTTGTATAGTTATAAAATAAAAATAATGAACCATATTTACTATAAATTCTTTCTTCCCTTGTGCTATTTAATATGTCAAAATTATTTTTATGAAAAACCACAGGTTATAAATTAGTGGCTTGAGAGGAGTGTTGCAAAGACCTGTCCTAATATTTGGAAACTGGATTACAAAAGGTTCAAACTCATTCAAAATTCCAATTTGATCTACTTCTGTATTTCTGTCTGTGGAAGAGAGAGCTCCAGGTTAGCTTGACACACAAAGAAATGGTGGTATCCATTTGTTACACTGAATCTGATTTTCTTTTGCAATCAATCTCCTATATTCACCTTCTCTTTGCTGTTCAAGGTCTCTCTCTGTGATTATTTCACAGACTTTTTTCCATTTAAGAACAGTAGCACATATAAATGTTAAATATCAGTTCTTAATGCTTTGTGCTAATAAACCAAAATTATGATTTCTTTTCATGAACCAGCTTTGCCTAGTTTTATATCTGTAGTCCACATTGCTCACCCCATCAGATATGTTCAGTCATTCATTTATTCCGCACATACTTATTACACACCTAGTCTATGTCGGATACCATGATAAGTACCAAGTATTCAGGACATGCTGTACACAGCAGATATGGCCCCCGTTCTCATAAATCATATAATAGGATAAAGGAGACACAAAATAAATAAGAAAAAAATATATATATTTACTCAATGTGAAAAATGACAGGAAGCAAAGTATAGAGATGCTGTGAGAGAACACATTAGTGGGTGAATTAGAGCAGCTTTAGACTGATTATTCAGGGAATCCTTAAGAAGAAGGAATGTATGCTGAAGCCCTAAGGGTAAGAAAGAGGTGGGGGTGAGGGGAGATACCAGGAAGAGGGAAGACCTTTTGCAAAAGGCTGAGACAAAACTGAGCATGTTCAAGGAAAATGGAGAAACTGGTGTGGATGAGCAGATTTTTAGTAAGAACAAGAGGTAGGAGGGAGGTGGGTTGCAGCCGATGCTTTAGAGCCCAAGCAGTCTGTACTAAGGTTGGATATTATCCTGAGCATAGTAAGATGTTATTAAACAATTTTAAATTGGCTGTAACATGGATCTGTTTATATTTATTTTTTATTTCAGAATATTATGGGCATACAAACATTTTGGTTACATATAATGCCTTCGTCTTGCCCAAGTCAGGGCTACAAGCATGCCCTTCCCTAATAGAGTGTGCTCCACATCCATTAGTTGTGAGTTTACCCACCCCTACCACCCCTTTCCCACCTCACTGGCACCCAATGAATGTTACTACCACGTGAACTCCTTTGTGTTGATCAGTTAGTACCAATTTGATGGTGAGTACATGCAATGCTTATTTTTCCATTCTTGTGATACCTCACTTTGAAGGATGGACTCAGGCTCTATCTAGGATAATATAAGAGGTGAGAGTGTGCTCCACATCCATTAGTTGTGAGTTTACCCACCCCTACCACCCCTTTCCCACCTCACTGGCACCCAATGAATATTACTACCACGTGAAGTCTGGTAGACCGATGCCTCTCCATTTTTTCTTTTTGCTTAAGATTGCTTTGGCTATACAAGGTCTTCTCTGGTTCCATACGAATGGTAGGATTATTTTTTTTAGATCTTTAAAGAATGATGATGGTATTTGGATAGGGTTTGCATTAATTCTGTAGATCACTTTAGGTAGTATGGACCTTTTAACAATATTGATTCTGCCAATCCGTGAACATGGTAGGGTTTTCCATATGTTTACATCTTCTACAATTTCTTTTCTCAGTGTTTCATAGTTTTCCGTATATATGTCTCTCACCTCCTTCATTAACTATATTCCTAAATATTTAATTTTCTTTGATGGTATTGTGAATAATATTCCCTCTTTGATTTGATTTTCAGCTTGACTGTTATTGATGAATATGAATGCCACTGATGTGTGTGCACTAATTTTGTATTTGGAAACTTTACTGAGTTCATTTATTAATTCCAAGGGTCTCTTGGTTGAATTCTTGGAATTTTCTAGGTATAATATCATATCATCAGCAAAGAATGAGAGTTTGACCTCTTCTGCCCCCATTTGGATACCCTTAATTCCCTTCTCTTGTCTGATTGCTCTGGCAAGGACTTTAAGCACTGTGTTGAATAGATGTGGAGATAGTTGGCAACCTTGTCTGATTCCAGTTCTAAGTGGAAATGCTTTCAATATTTCCCCTTTCAGTATGATATTGACTGTGGGTTTATCATATATATCTTTAATAATTTTAAGGTATGCCCCATCTATGCCTATTCTGTTAAGAGTTTTTATCATAAAAGTATGCTGGATTTTGTCAAATGCTTTTTCTGTTCTATCAACAGAATCATATGGTCTTTGTTCTTGCTTTTATTTATGTGGCAAATTGCATTTATAGATTTGCACATGTTGAACCAACCTTGCATCTCTGGGATAAAGCCTACCTGGTCATGATGAATTATTTTTTTGATGTGCTGCCGATTCGGTTTGCTAAGATTTTATTGAGGATTTTTGCATCTATATTCATGAGGGATATTGGTCTGTAGTTTTCTTTTTTTGTTGTGTCCTTTCTTGGCTTTGGTGTCGAGGTGATACTGGCTTCATAGAATGAGTTTGGGAGGATATCATCCTTCTCAATGTTATGGAATAATTTCTGTGGTATAGGTATGAGTTCTTCTTTATAAATTTGGTAAAATCCAGGTGTGAACCTATCTGGTCCAGGACTTTTTTTGGTTGGAAGACTTTTAATTGCTGCTTCAATTTCTGTGATTGATATTGGTCTGTTCAGAAATTCTATTTCTTCCTGATTGAGCCTAGGAAGGTAGTGTGTTTCTCTAAGTATGTGCCTATTTCCTCCACGTTTTGTAGTTTTTGGGCATATAGATTTTTATAGTATTCAAAGATAACGTTTTGTACTCCCATCATGTCTGTAGTGATCTCTCCTTTTTCATTTCTAATTGAGTTTATTAGAGTCCTTTCCTTTCTAGTTCTTGTCAACCCAGTAAGAGGGCTGTCAATTTTGTTTATCTTTTCGAAAAACCAACTTTTGGTTTTATTAATTATGTGTTCTTTTGTTCTCAATTTCATTTATTTCTACTCTGATCCTAGTCATTTCTTTTCTTCTGCTAGGTTTAGAATGAATTTGCTCTTGCTTTTTCAGTTCCTTGAGATGGTTTATTAGTTTGTTGATTTATGAGCTTTCTGTGTTTCGGATGTGAGCACTTAATGCCATTAGTTTTTCTCTCAGGAATGCTTTGCTGTATCCCATGGATTTTGATAACTTGTGTTCAAACTTATGGCCCTTTTATCATTTAGTTTGAAGAATCTTTTGATTTCCACCTGGATCCCTTCCTTGACCCAATAATCCTTTAGCAATAGATTATTTAATTTCCATGACTTTGTGAAGTGGTGTTTCTGTTGGAATTGATCTCTAATTTTATACCACTGTGGTCTGAAAAGACACATGGTATAATTTCTATTTTTTTTTTAATTTATTGAGATCTGACTTGTGGCCTAGGATGTGATTGATTTTAGAGAAAGTTCCATAAGCTGATGAGAAGAATGTATATTTGGCTTTATTTAGGTAGAATGTTCTGTAGATGTCTGTTAGACCCATTTGTTCTAGAGCTTTGTTTAAGTCCATTATTTCTTTGCTTATTTTCTTCCTGGAGGATCTGTCCAGCTCAGTCAGTGGGGTGTTGAAATCCCCAGCTACTATGGCATTAGTTTATCATGCTATTTAGATCAAACAGGGTTTGCTTTATGTATCTGGGTATTCCTGAGTTGGGTGCATAAATATCAAGAATTGTTAAGTCTTCTTGTTGGATTTTTCCTTTCATCATTATATTGTGACCATCTTTGTCTTTCTTTACTTTTGCTATTTTAAAGTTTTTGTTATCTGATACAAAAATAGCTACCCTCACTTTCTTTTGGTTCCCATTTGCCTGGAATTTTATTTTCCAACCCTTGACCTTGAGTTTGAAAGCATGTTTGTAGGTAAGATGCATTTCCTGGAGACAGCAGATACTTGGCTTCTGATTTTTTTATCCACTCAGCCAGTCTATGTCTCTTTAGTGGAAATTCAAGCCATTCACATTTATTGAGAGAATTGATATTTGGGGTTGATTTCTGTTCATATTGTTTGATAAATTCTTATTGTTTAGTTTTACCTCTCAAGCCATTGTGGAATCCAGGTTCTGGACTTTAACTCTTGAGTGATTTTACTTTGGTGGGTGTCTATTGCACAGTTCGGTGTGTAGTGCAGATGTGAGTACTTCCTACAGGGCAGGTCTGGTCTTTGCAAATTCCATCAGTAATTGCTTGTCTTGGAAAGTCTTTATTTCTCCCTCATAAATGAAGCTTAGTTTCGCTGGGTAAAAATTCTAGGTTGGCCATTATTCTGTTTTAGAAGAGTGAGGATGGTCCCCAGTTCCTTCTGGCTTGTAAGATTTCAGTTGAGAAGTCTGCAGTTAGGCTAATAGGTTTTCCTTTGGAGGTTATATGCTGTTTTTGTCTTACTGCTTGAAGGATTGCTTCTTTTGTGTTTACTTCGTCCAGCCTAATAACTATGTGACATGGTGATTGCCTTTTCACATTGAGTCTCCCAGGAATTCTGTGTGCTTCTTATACCTGGATATCTAGATTTCTAGCCAGGCCAGGCAGGTTTTCCTCCACTATTTTTCAGCCCTTGTGTATTTTCTTCTTCTCTCACTGACAGGCCTGTAATTTTTATATTTGGTTTCTTTACAGAATCCCACATTTCTTGTATGTTTTTTTCTTGTCTCTTACTTTGTGTTCTTTTTCTTCATCTGATTTGTTTAGTATATAGGCATTATCTTCAAGCTCTTAGATTCTTTCCTCTGCATGATCTATCCTGTTCTTAAGGCTTTTCACTGTGTTTTGTACTTCCTTGAATGCCTCTTTCATTTCTAGTATTTCTGTTTGGTTCTTTCATAATATTTCAATTTCTTTGGAGAATTTTTCATTCATTTCCTATATTGTTCTTGTGGCTTCTTTGTGTTGGGTTTCTATTTTCTCTTCTGTTCCATTGACTTTTCTTGCAATCCATATTCAGAACTATTCCTCGGTCATTTTAATCATTTCATTTAATTTGGTATCCATTGTAGAGGATCTAATGATTTCTTTAGGGGGTGACTTTTCTCTCTGATCTTTCATGTTTCCTGCATTCTTTCCCTGATTCATTCTTATCAGGCTACTTGGTTGAGAACTGGAGGTGCTAGGACTAGCTTGTAGCCCTATCTCCAAGTCCCCACAGGTCATTTCTTGACATTGCTGGGGAGAGGTGCACTGGTCCTGTATTGCTTTGGAGGTATTTTAGCAAGTTGGATTGCATCTGACCTGTTGTCTTCACCTCTTGCCAATGGAGATTAGTGAATTTGGTCCCTAACCTTAAGCTCCCAGGTGTGGATCACACTTGTGTATATGACTCCACTTCCCTCTAATAGCTTGAAATGGAAAGCACTTTGTTAAGCTATGGGGTTACCCTCTCTGTCATTGATTGTAGTTTGCATGGAGGAGCCAGTTATCAAGGTAATCTGATGTCTCTGTGTTAGACTCTTGTCCCCCAGATGGGGTATACAAATATCTCAATCTTTGAGAAGGGTCTTGACACTCCCGGAGGTTACTTGGACCCTGTTCTCCCTTAAGATGGGGGTAAGGGCAAGATACATGGCAGCTGGATCTATTTATATTTAAAAGAGTTTTCTGACTAATTATAATACACTGGGATTGAAACAGTCAATATACCAAGAGAGGAATTGGGCAAAAAAAAAGTAAGGAGGATATTTTTATATTCAGGTGAGAGATAATGGAGGCTTAAATAGTTAGTAGATATACAGAGACGTTGATGCATTCCAGTGTTTTTTGAAAGTAGAATTAAATGGACCTAGGAATAAACGGGTGAAGAGTGTGATGTGAGAGGTGAGCAAGGGAAAGTAGTCAAGGATGATTCCAAGGTTTCTGGGATGAGAGCCTGTTAACACTGAATAAAAGAAATCCTCCATGCTTCTAAGCACATGGGAAATTTAAACTGTACTTATTGAATTCCCTTTATGTCATGCCCATTAATATGAGAATGTCACAGCAAACTTTCTGTCTGGTAAAAAGCCCTCTGGGCTCATCTGATATGCAGTCTGAGTGGTTTTCTGGAGTACATTGATGAGTGAATGAAAAAGAAGTAGAGATAACGCATGTTTCTTGAGTTTGGTATATATCTTTTCCAAGCCTTTATGGTCACCTGAAGGTTAGCATCTTCATTGTTTTAGTGCCAACTTGGGTAAGTCTATTTTGTGCTGATGAGTCAAATTAGGGTATCCATTCCATGAGCCAGCCATCAGTGATCTTGTCACCTCAGCTGAGTTCTGCGAAGAACCGGGTGCTAGACCTTACAATTTGAAGAACTCTCCAAGACCCTTTGCTTTCCCACACTTGGAGGGATGTCTTCTAAGCCTTCCTCAAGTCTAAAGAAGCTTTGGTATCAATTATTTTCTTGATTTTCTTTTTTCTCTTTTCTTTTCTTTTCTTTTTTTTCCCCCACACCTCTAAACACTTTCTTCCTTTAGGTTAGCCTACATAATTTCCCTATTGGGACTATAGAACATTTTGGCTTCTCTTGGAGGAATCCTTGAAGAAAAAAATGTTGACCCTAGACATTTTTTTCCATTGAGCTTGATATTAAAATAAATGGAGTTTCTCAGATTCTTTGTGTGGCTGTCATTTTTCTAAGCACTTTATTTGTTTTATGTGATTTACTGTGAACACTCTTATTAGATAAGTACTATATTATCTACACTTTTTAGTTGAAGAAATTAAAGTTTAGAGAGAATAGATCCCTTATCCAAGATCACATGACTGGTAAGGATCAGCCTACATTCTTATCTAGTTTTTCTGAATGTCTGTACTACTTCTTTCTCAATCAAATTTCATTTTCCTCTCAATTAACCACCAGTGTCAGGGCTGAATGAGCAAAGAGGTGGGAGAGGGGAACTCTGTGTACATGCCTACAATCAGTGGGCATCTTGATTTACAAGAGGCAGTGCATTTTTACCAGCCAGGATATAATTTATCTATTTTGTGAGCTTGCAGTGGTCAAAGCCCTCTATCAGGGCATTCAGAAAAAGCAATTCACAAACTTCATTTTTACCAATAGATTCATTTTATGTCTCAGTAATATTTCAGGCTAGCAACAAAAGTGAGAGGTGGGGATATTTTAGTACCCAGAACACCCCTATAGACTATGACACTCACACTATTTCATTGGTAGGTGTTGGACCCTGTCACGTTGTTCTGGAATGGAGTATAAGTACAACATTGGCAATAATGTAACACTGGTGATGTGCCTGCATGTTGAGGCATTGATAGCATGAGCTATAATTACTATTTGAAAACAAAAGTTGGGTCAGAATATGCCATTGTCTGCAATTTAAACACAAACAAACAAGAAAAAGTTTCATGTGCTGGCAGTTTGTTTTTATTTAAAATTTTCTTATTTTCTTCTATATTTAGCAACTTCTTATAAAAGTATACTGATTTTTACAAAATTTACATTCATTAGGTTTGGTAATGGATATTTATAACATATAACATGCCTTTTTGTTCCTAGAGAAATAACTAAATACTCTCATATCTAAGCAAGCCACTTTTAAAGGTAAATTAGGGTAAACACACATTTAAAAAATTCAGAATCAGAATGGCATACAAACAATGATAATTGACTTTTCAACTATTTTTCTTTTACAGTTTTATTTCTTAAATGTGTCACCTCTTTTATTTTATTTTTTTACTATCGTGGCTTGAAACTGTTGTATCTCTAAAAGTTTAGTAATGGTTCCCAGTATGCTGGGTTTCCTTCTTGGAAACATACTATAATTTAATAGTAAAGATAAGTTTCAATAATTATTTATACTTTTTCATCTTTGGTTTTTATCTGATAGAATTAAAGTGTAAATGTTACTTTTTTTATTTTTGCATAAAGCTTTCTTGGTGTTTTGTTGCTCATTTTTACTTAATCTCATAATTTCTAACCAGTCTCCAGGTATTAACTCAAATAAACATCTTGGTCTGCAGTTTAGCTTTCTTTGTTTTCGCTGGTCATGTCACTGTTTTAGTCTCCTTGTGTCTGTTTCTCAAGGTCAGGGTATGTAAAAACATCCTCTGACGTGCATGGGCCCGGCTTTAAATGGATTTTATCCAACTCTTGTGTGACAATGCTGTGATCTGGCGCTTTTAATCAGATTTGTTGTTGTTCATGGATTCCTTTAAGATCATCTTACTCTAATAATGCACATACTTAAAAATTACATGAGTTCAGAGGTTATGGTTCCCAATTTAAAAGCCCCTGTGCTGGAAGCTCTGTTTAAGGCAAAAGTTTTCCATTGTCTAATTTTTTGTTTGTTTGTTTTACTCTATGTGCATTTCTGTTTATAGAACTTTCTGCATTTCGTTTGAGTTTTCATCTTTTTCTCCAACCTTGTTGTCTGCCTTTTTTAAGAAAGTTCAAGTATGTGTCTGTTTCCATTCACAACACAATGAAACCCTAATACGTTTACTAACCGCACTTGGTGTTCTTTAGCTTTTACTTTGTATAAGTTCTGAGGATAGTGTCTATTTTTCTTTCTGAGGGTTACCAAAGTAATTTAAAGATGTCTTTGTTTTGTTTATATAACCCATTGGTGTTGTATTAGTAAGGGTTTTGAGTTGCAAGCAACACAAATAAACTGGTTGAATTAAGCAGAAAGGAATTTATCTGAAGCAAGTAGGGTAACTATAGAATCAATGGGAAGGCTGAAGAACCAGTTACAAAATAGAGAGTAAGAGCTAAGGAGACTCAGAAATCAAGAAATACAGCCAAGGTCATGCTGCAGGAGTGGCTGATTCAGGTGCTGCCATTAGCGTGGCTACCACAAGACCCTCAATGTCGCCATCACAGGGAATAATCTTTCAGCTATTCTTACTTTCTTTGCATTACTCTTTCAAGATTCATAGTCCTGGGATGAAGCATCCAATTTTCTGAGGCCAGAGCACATGCCCACACTTTAGCTGCCAGGAAAAGTGGAAAGGGAGTATTTAGTATTTTGTCCCTTCCATTTCAGCAGTGGGAGGCAGAGTTTTTGCCTTCCTCCCAGATTCCATAATGAGTTATTGCCCCCATATAAAACTGGTGTTTAAATGCTGGAAAGGCAAAAAATGACAAATGCCCACTACAAATTTTTTGAGGTACAGTTATTCTTGATAGAAAGCAACAATATTTCAAACCCTTGCTCCAGCCTTCTTGTCACATAGGCAGAAAAATCAATGCTTGTATTTACCTAGCATTTTCCAGACTAGTCTTACACGAAGAGGGCATCCTACTATCCAGTGTTACTGAAGGTCAATGACACTGGGAAGTAGGATGTGTCTCATTGGAGAAAACACTGCCAGTGGTCTATCTATAGCTAGTCATCCCTGCTTTGTTATTAGCCAAATTATGATTTTGTTCAAGTTCTCATCCTCTTCTGAACAGCCATATACTTCAGAGGGCTACGTCCTCCCTTGGGAAAAGCTCAAACAATACTCCCTTAAGCCACAGTAATAGGTTTTTGCTAGACCACATGATGCAAATTTGACAAATGAGAAACATAAGGAGTTCACTGCCGGATTTGAGGAGAAGTTTTTCTGATTCTTAAAAAGAGGTTCTCAGGAAGAAATTCTGTCTCTTTCCTCTGTACAATGTCATGGCTGGATGTGATGCTTAGGATTGCTGCTGCCATCTAGCCACGGACCTGAGAATGAAGCTAAATCATACCATAGGTAAAGGGGGGACCAAAATAATTCCAGAGGAAAGTGGCTGCAGCTCTGCCCTACCTATTTATAATAAGAAAGAATAAATGTTGTTATTTTAAAAGTCATTCTAGGGTGGATTTTTTTATGACTTGCAGCTAAACACATATAAACCAAACCAGACAGTTTTTATTGAACCATCCCTCCATGTCCCAAGGAATAAACCATCTGTGTGGTTAATCCTCTGTACCTGCATGCTGAAGAACTCATAATAAAAAAGCAAGTATTCCACAATTATTTCCAGGTAAATCTTAAAAGATAATAATGCTTTACTTCCTCAGCTCGCTCTCTTTACTTTCTCCCTTGTCTTTATTAGTCCCATTGGCTTTTATACATGAGACGTTATGAACCATGTCACTTGTTAGCAAAGGAAGTAAAACAAAAATGTTCTCATATGCAGTAGTTCACAATGCTGATGACATCATGCACAATTGCACATATCCATGCAAGTTATATACCTAACAAATATACACTGAAATAATGAATTATGCCCTATATTAGTAGTTAAATATGACATTTTGAAGCAGCCTGATGGATATAAGAAATCTGTTTACCACATTGTGAGTTATTAACAAAAAGACATATTACACAAAGAAAGACAAATCATAACACATATATTGAGCATCTACTGTGCACTAGGCTGGGTACAAAGATGCTGGTTAAACAGCGGTAAACAGGAGCGGCAGAGTCCTTACTCTCATAGGTTTACAGACTATGTGAGCAGTCAAACTAATAAGCAAGAAATTATAACAGTGTGTTAAAAATGCTCTTATATAGTGCAACGTGAGGAAATACAAAAAAGGTATTTAACTTAGAATCATGAAGAGGGGTTGGAATGGGCAGGAAATGATTTCTGGAAGAAATACATCAAAATCGAGTCCTGGATATATAGATAATTGCATGTCAAGAGAACTAGAAAAGAGAAAATATGCATTAAGCATCTTCAGAATGCTGACAGTAGCTAAATTGAGACAGGGAGCAACAAGTTAACAAGTGGGATTAGAGAGGTACAGAGGGACCACACCATGAGGGACATTTTTTTTTTTTTTTTTTTTGAGACAGAGTCTCACTCTTTTGCCCGGGCTAGAGTGAGTACCGTGGCGTCAGCCTAGCTCACAGTAACCTCAGACTCCTGGGCTCAAGCGATCCTACTGCCTCAGCCTCCCGCGTAGCTGGGACTACAGGCATGCGCCACCATGCCCACCTAATTTTTTTCTATATATTTTTAGTTGTCCGATTAATTTCTTTCTATTTTTAGTAGAGACGGGGTCTCGCTCAGGCTGGTTTCGAACTCCTGAGCTCAAACAATTGCCCGCCTCGGCCTCCCAGAGTGCTAGGATTACAGGCGTGAGCCACCGCGCCTGGCCCATGAGGGACATTTTTAAGTTACGTTAAGGTGTTTGGATTGGAAAGGGGCAGAGCAGAAGCAGGGGCAATTGTAGTCTTCCAGGTAAGATGCTGTAGAGTGGTTGTCAAACAGGTAAGGGGAAGGAAAAATTGTGGAGGAATATTTAGGTCATGGATCATTACCTGAATGTGGTGGAAAGGGCAAGAGAGGCATCAAGATGATGCTTTGGTTGAGGTGGATGGAAAGGTCATCACTGGGGAAGGGCCACCACTAGGAGCTAATATAGGGGAATGAGTTTAGTTTTGTAGGTGACTCTTAGTTATCTGTGCAGCATCTCTTGGATATTGGATTTGGACAGGCAGTTTTGTGCACAGGTATGGGGTTTGGATGTCAGAAGTCTCTGAAGTCCAGTGTTCTGATTTATTAAATGATGATGATAATATTTACCTCATAATGTTATTGTGTAGATTGAATGAGACAAAATATAAAGCAGCAAACACAATGCTTAAAAAAAGGCAAATATTATTGTTTTAATGTACTTAATTTTCAGGATTCAGTTTTGATTCATTTCTTCCAGGAATCATTTCCTGCCCATTCTGGCCCTCTTCATGTTACTTAATTCTTCTAAGCTCTTTAATTATATTGTCAATGTTGCTTTTCCTTCTGTTACTCAGTCCTATTGCTGGAGATGATTAAAAAGATAACAGTTCATGCCTACTGAATATTTATGGTTTATTAGACACTCTTCACTCCTTTAATATTATATATATATCGAATCATTTAATTCTCAGAAAAACCATATGCAATAGTTCTTTTATCATCCCCATTTTATAGATGTGAAGACAGGCACAAAGAGTTTAAGCAACTTGCTAAAGATCATACAGCTAGTAAATGTTGGACCTTGGATTTGAACCAAAACAGTGAGACTCCTGTGATTGCATTTAAACCCCTATGCTATGATGCCTCTTTCCGTAGGTAGATGTATTGGAATATACTCTTGCTTAATATGCTTTAACCATTAATTGGTCTATATTATTTATCATGTTCCTTAAGAATATTCTAGTGGTAATTTTTGCTTTATTCATTTAAAGAACTCTACTATTTCTGAAATACCTAGTGTAGAGAACCCACAATTCTTTTTAAGTTAATATTAAAGCATTCTTCTGTTTTCTATCATGATGCCAAAGCTACTACTGATTGACTTTTATACACATAAATGCAAAGTTAGATTTCCATTTCAGATTCATATCACCAACCACTTTTATATTCATTCACTCATAAGTTTGAAAGGAACTTAAAATAGTCAGTCACATACCAAATGTGACTTCATCTTGCCAAGTGGTTATTGTACCAAGACTTCTATAATTTCAGTCACAGAAATCTTCCTACACAAATCATATCTCAGTATTTGTAGGTATTCTTAGTAACCTTTCTTCACCACTGCTTTCCAAGCACCTAGAAAGTTGTCTGGCGCATGCTAAGTGTGCCATACATTTTGTGGAATGAATGAATAAATGAATGGTTGATTATGAAAAACACACTATCTTTTAAGTGTTTTGGTAGTTCTGCAATGACAAAGCAAAATTTCCTTAATTCAGGATATAAGTACATTTGTGCGAAAGAAAGGGTAAAATAACTAAGGAAACTTTTTTTTTTAAAAAAAGGTTGACACATGTAAAATTCCAATTACATGTGAATACTGGGCCTTCCAGGAGTGCAAGAGGATATGTTATCTTCCCTAAATACTGAGGCAGGGAAGTTGGGAGTTGCTTCTTAAGCCTGGATAATTGCCATTTCAGTCTGCTCCAAGTAGAAATTTGAATCTTATTCTGAACTGGGGAGGAAAAGAAGAATTCAGGCTGATGATTAATACTGGGACAAGATCAACTCATACTATGAATACACTTTTATGATCTGTGGGAATAAAACTGTAGTTGTATACTGGGCTTCATATGATTCTTTTGTTTCCTCTTTCTTATTATTCTAGCAGCACTATCCATAAACAGAACCCGATAGTAAATAGTTCTAATTTTAATACTTTTTATTATAACATCACTAAAATAAAATGCAAATTTATAGTTTGTAAGTCCAGTTGTTCTCAAATTTATTCATTTAAATGCTAAAAAAGCATAAAGAATAATTTCGAAACTATTTAAATCCTGGTCCCTGGTTTTATGTTGAAAAAGCCTCATATGGCATGTTCAAAGCCATATTGGGATTCAGAATGTTTATTCAGGATTGTATTTTTTCAACTAAATTATTCATAACACCTGATGACGATGATGAATTTGTGGTTGCTAAGTTAGTGTTGGACATTGCATCTCTAGGCGTCTGATTAAGTGGGAGTTGCCATTTGTTGTGCTATGCTGTGAGCTGCCAACAAAAGCTGAATCCGTCACAGGTGCTACAATTTGTATTTCAGAAAATTCACTTTCCCAACTTTAATTATCCCCAAAGTAGCCCACTCTACATAAAGAACTGAAAGGAGTTAGCATTTTTTTTTCAGTTGAGTACTTTGATGTAAATTAGGATTTTGTCTACTACTTACATGTTACAGAGATGATGGAATTTCAAGTCAAGGAGGAGGCCCTTTGTTTTTCAATATAAAACACTATTTTATTTTCATTTTTCCACTTTGAAATAAGGAAAAAAATAATGAAAAGTAGCCATAAGTAAATAGCACTGACAATGAGGCAAACCACGCTTCTTAGAAGGGAACAAGGTGTGAATTAGATAGAAAGTGTATCGGTTTGGCCACTGACTTTTTTTTTTTTTTTTTTT
>NW_012151297.1:678799-696808 GCF_000956105.1 Propithecus coquereli | reverse complement strand
TATTTTTTAGTAGAGACGGGGTCTCGCTCTTGCTCAGGCTGCCCTCGAACTCCTGACCTTGAGCGATCCACCCGCCTCGGCCTCCCAGAGTGCTAGGACTACAGGCGTGAGCCACTGCGCCCGGCCCAAGGCCACTGATTTTTGAACATGAGAAATGGGACGTTCTAAGCCCAAAAATATTAAATAAATCTAGGATTTACTTTTTCTTATTAAATATTAATGTGTTTCAAATTCATAGAAATAAGTGTATGTCATTTTTGGAATGGGCAGCCTCTCCTTTACAGAGAGACTAAGGAACTGAAAACAGATTGTCGAGGAAGTACTCTTTCAGCAAAGCAATCCTTCTTAATATCAGCACATATCAGTGGCTTTTTTTCTTTTTCAATAAAAGAAAATATTTCTTTTTCAACACTTTAACACAAAAGCCTGATGGGAAACTTTCCCCTAAATATTTCACTGCAGAGGTAGTTTCTTTGAAATTGACTAATGTCGACTTGCTCAATTAGAGGCAGATCTTTGACCGTGGACATCTTCAAGAACTGACTATGGCTATAAAAATCATTTTTAAGAGATTAACATTGTTTGATGACTTAATTAGGAAATATGCTACAGTTAAAGGTCTTTGGAATATGAGACTTTTAATCTTTTTGCATGTCTTTCTCTTTATATTAATGCAATTCCAACAAATGGAAATGGTCAATTGAATTGAGAAATAAGCGTGTTTGCTGGTAATTGTTTAATCTTTGAATTGTAATTACAATTTTAAATTCTTGCAGGATTATTTAACTATTCACAAGTATGGCAATGCAGCCAGAAATGATCTCTGGAATACATTATCAGAGGTAAAGTATTGAAAGCTCAAGTATCAAAAACCTCTACTTGAATCTTTGAATTGAATATATGACATTCATAACTTTATTGACACTGACAGTTTGTTTTTACTTTTTGTATTTCCCATTTCCTCATATTGCTTTTTTGTTTTATGTTTAATGTAATGTATTATAAAGATAACGGAGTTTAAAATTACTTAAACTACAAATCATAGTAAAAGATACCTTGCCTGATTTCAAACATGACAATAGTTCTGAAATATAATTTTGATATCTTGTAAGATATTCATGTTAAAGAAAGAAATAATTGAAGTTTTAAATATTTTTTTCTATATATGAATTAAAAATATTTAAATGTGACGCTAAACATACTGGAGATAACTTATGCTGCAAGAAATTCTTTAGCATTAAAATATAATTTACTTTCTGTTATGTAAAAACTTTAACATTAATACAACTTTCATTTTTATATATGTGTATATATATGCATGAAGCTTAACTTCAGGCAAAAAGGTTAATTTTACTAGCACGTTATATTGACTTCACTGACTTTAAATGTTTTCATATTTAGGTTAATTGTAAAGGTGAAAATGAAATTGGCTTAATGTTAATTATGTTTACAATTGATGTTTATAAAACTAATTTATGCAATTTTGGTTGTAAAGGCTTTAAAAAGGAATGGAAAGTATGTAAATATACAAGAAGTAATGGATCAGTGGACACTCCAGATGGGTTATCCTGTTATCACCATCTTGGGAAACACAACCACAGAAAATAGAATAATAATTACCCAACAACATTTTATTTATGACATCAGTGCTAAAACTAAAGCACTTGAACTTCAAAATAACAGGTACAATTATCTTTTTTACGTGAAAAAATCATTTTTATTCTTACATTTCACTTTGCATTTTTGTTATGTTTTAAATAGCATTGATAATGCAATTCTGAAATGCTGTAAGGGAAGTATAGCTTTCATTTCTTTATTTACATATGCTAGTTTCATTTTGATTCTTCTATTACTCCCATTTTCTGGATATTTTTATTCTTACAGAGACCACACACCAGGGTTATTTGTTTAGAAAGACAAAATTTTAAATTATCATGGTGATTTAAAAAAAATAAAATGTGATTTTTCACTTTTTCCCATGAATGTTTCTTGAATTAAACTCAAGAAAGTTAAGATGTATTGTGGTGCGTTAAATGGAATGAGCAAACTGAGATTTATAAAACAAATAAGAATAGAAACTAATAATCCAGAAAAACTAATTAAAACAAAAAAAATCTAAACTAAATAATGTCTGAGTCAAAGGAACTTAAAATAAATAACTTGAAATGATCTAAGTATCAGTGCCACTTAGTATCAAAATACGTTCTCTTGCCCTTATTTTTAGTGTTTAAAACCACTAAACAGACAGCATACATAGAATGTGTATTTGTTGGGTTTTTTAAACTTTCTTTTGAAACTCTTATTTAATTACTTATAACTCAGATTGTAGGATTTATTTCTTTTCTACTTAATGTTTTCTGACTATTTAGTGTCTCATTAAAGGCTGAGCCAATGAAAGATAATAGAAATTAAATTAATGAGTTTTGCTTCATATAAGATGCCCTGGTAAGAGGCTGGGCAAGGGTTGGGGGACAGGGAAGGAAAGACGTTAAATGTAACAAATAAAATGAGATGTTTGGATTAGGTTACTCAGGCTGTCTCCTATTACCTTTTGTAGGAGATCTGGAGCATACATTACGTTAACTTTGTTATCTCTAAGAAGAATAGAAATTGTTCCCAAGCAGACTAGCTCCAAGACTGGCTATACAGAGAAGTAATTGAGAATTCATGAATGTTTCTGGTGACTACATTTGGAATTCGATTTAGGAAAGCACTGTCTTAAATCTTCTTAATATACAGTCTACATTACCTTCAACACACTGCCCTTTGTAATCCAACTCCTTGAACTCGTGGAATACGGTGTCACCCTGCCATACTGTCACCACCGTTAGGGTCTGACTCTGTCAATGTGCTTCTTTACCCAGCCTGGATTCCCTACAGCTGCCAAGTGCTGCTTCTGATCGTCGCCCGTCTGGCCCCAGGCTAAACACGCTTAGGCATCTACCGTGGCCTTGCCAGGAACTACATAAAACTACTTGACTGTGGCAAAGCTAGAGAGATTCGGGGCAGGCCTTTGAGAAGGATCAGTCTGACATAAGCATCATTGATGCAGAAAAACATAAAGGACACACAGATGACAGAACAAATTTTGAACAAAAATACTCTGTCAATCTATAAAATACATCAGATGTACCAGCCACGAGTCTGACTCTTTAAAGGAAGAATTTCTCCCAGGCTGTATAAGTGTATGTAATATCCAGAGAGCTTTGCTTTTGCTGGAGTTATAAAATCATGGATGATTTTGAACCGGGAGAACTTGACATATAAAATATTAAGATATTGCAGGGCATCCGTTAGTCTCAAAAATGATTTTCTATTTATTTTAAAATAATAGAGCTTATAATTAACAATTTAGTATTTAAGTTTATATTATTGATCGTTTAACTCACTGTAACATTTCGGTCAAAGCTTCAATGCCAATTACATCTGGCCTTTGTCTCTAGCCTTCCTAGATCTTTATTGCAATGCGAACAGTTGATGGAGTAAATCCTACTGCCCATCAAGGTCAGAAATCCTGTGAATTGTGAATATTTTCTGAGCCAGGATAATCAATTCTTTGTCTTTATTTTTCTAAGGCACATTAGAACATCATTACAATATGCCTAGAACATTTTTAATGTATCTAGTAACTAAATTTTTGTACGTATTATAATAGTTATATTACAGCATAGAAAAGAAAGATCTTTCCATAACTAATAATCACATAAAGTTAGCTCCTGTGTAACAGAGTGTAAAATATGTTAGAATTTTGATACTTGGGAAGTTGCTAATTTGTGTAGCCCTTTTTTCTTGATAAAGTTAATGCTCATTGCGATGTTAAGTAATGCCGCCTTACACACTGAGGAGCTTCTCAAAGTTCTCTGCTGCAGGGAATTATGTTTACCTCCACGGTCATACTTTCCTTCTCTTACTGACCTGATGATAGCAATCTATGAACAGTTTTTCACGAAGTCTACACTAATGCTTCATTAATATTGATAGTATTTTTTAAAAAAATTCTCGAACGAGCTAATATGCACCTGTTCTTTTCTACCTCAATATAATCATGAGAATAAATTTTGCTTTATTATTAATATGAAAATGCAAACTACTGATAAAGAAAGGTAGTCCCAGGAACTATTAACGAAAAAATGTCTTGGGCATCTTTTAAAATGCATTTTTTTTGCTTTTACTTTTTTTTAATGCTTACAATGAGATGACTAAAATTTAAGTTAAATTTAAGCAGTTGGAACACAATCTAATTTCACAAATTCTTTTCCTTAGTCTCTTTTTAAACATAATCCATTGCAGTCTTAGATTTCTTTATAGGCATATTACACAGGGCTTTTCATTCAACTATGTTTAGTGTCTTCTAGTCTTTCAAGTTGTAGTCACAAAACAACATAATTATCATGCTTTCTTTGATTTTAAAATGAAGTTTATGAAAAGACCAAATACATGTTGTTTGGAAAAATATGAGAAATAACTTATGTAGTATTGACAGTACAACAGGTCACAAATGAATACAAATTTCAGATATGCTTAGTAACTTGCAACTTTTAACTTGTCTTTGTGATGATGTATAGATTTTTGTTTTGTGTATGTGTACCTACTTCCCACCACAACACACATAGAATAGGTACAAAAACATTATTAGGAAAAATACAGAAGTCTATGCTTTTAAACATTTTACAATGTACCCCAATGTGTATATCTCAAAATCTTATATTTAACTTGCATCTCAATAGCTATGTGATGCAGTGTCTGACATTTAGGGAGTTTTCTGTATGTATGTGGTGTTGACTATATAAAGCATGCAGATACTTATGTGAATCTTTTTCTTGTACTTTAGAGACTTTTTTCTAAAACTTAAATGTTGAAACATACCAACTTTATCATAATCTCTAGTTATTTAGAAGCGTACAATTTAAATACCTACAAAATTATGTTTGCTTGTATTAAGGGCAAACAATATTCCGTAAACATTTTATGATCATGCTACATAACAGACACATTTATCCTTGAGGATTTTAAAACACCCTCAATTTTACATATTTTTTGCTCTTTAACTGATACTTATTTGGCTTCCCAATTTAATTGACCCAATCAATGTGGAAGATGTATGTGAAAAAGTCAAGTTTATAAAGTTAATCTCTGTCTTAACCTATAGATTGATTTGGTACCTTTTTATTTTACTTTACTCCAAGCCCATTCAATCAAATTTAACAGCAATTTATAAAATGCCTCCTATTTCCAGGCTTTTTCAAGATCAAGATAGACAAAATGAGCTTATAAGTTAACTTGAGAATCAGACCCAGAGTCAGGCACTGTTATCTCTTAACTAATTATTCCAATTAACCAAAAGAGATTCATCATTTTTAGAGAACAAGTATTAAAGAAATGTATCAGTTCTCTGTCTCTTCCACAGTAAATCTGTCATTAAATATTAATGAATATTCTTAGTCCTGTGTTGGAAGCTTGGCAGTCTTTGTTAAGAGGTTATCTGGGTTATCGTTCACCAACTACTATCTGAAGAATCAATACAGGTTTGGCTACTATAAATTGTTTTATTTCCTGACTGATTGTGTGGAGTCAGTGTTAGTATAGGATAGTGTCTCCACAGAGTTGGCTCTGAAAAATGTTTTTTCTTGTTAAAAACAGCAGATAGTTTTAAAATTTAGAATTTTAAACATATTATTTTGACTTTGCTGAAGATAGCAGTTGGTATAAAACTTTTTCCAATCTTCCATTTCGATTCTTTACTATTTCTGAATTCTGTTTATTATGCTATAAAACATGAAATGATTAAATAATCAAATTTCACATGACAGATTTCCTCTTCCACACTCCCAAAAAGACATGTTCTTTATAATGTTTATCACCCCAAGCATGTTTACTGAAAAATTATAAATTCTTTATTCACTCTCACCATTATTGAGCTGACATAGCATCTCTTCTTACATTTCTAAACTGAAAAATATTTCTCCCTTACTAGAATTGTTGGCTACCCTGTTGCTAATCATTCAATGATAGATCAAAATAATCTGACTATATTCCAAAGAAGGAAAAAAAATATAGTCAGTGGGCTTATTGTAAGACCATTCAGTATCTTTCTGGCTACTCATGTGAGATGAAATTGATATTACTTCATGTACAAGTGTAGGCCTCAATTTTTATCCTATAAAATGGTTAATGTTAGAAAATGCTTCTCTTTGATAGCTGAGACTCATGACTGGGTCCTGCATGTTGGTGGATGCCTTGACACATCAATTTGGAAATTCCATTGCAGAAAACAAGCATTATGTGTGCCCCACAATGTGTTTTGTATTGATCTGGATTTCAGGGTAATCTAATTAGTTTTACTCTTCCATTCCTTTTTGCTGAGTAACTTTAGGCATGCCATATTAACCTTTCTGTCGACTATGGATTATGTTAATAGCGACCTGCAGAATCATTAGACAATAAATAAAGAGAATATTCAAATGTAAATGCATGAAGCCACTGAAATGTGTATTAATCTAATATGGAAAAAAAGAAAAAGGAGTTATTTTTAGACTTTAATCAATATATGACGTGGCTCAGATTTATGGACACTAGTTACTTTTTATTTTCAAATGCAAAATGTAAATCTGTTTTTTTTGTTGTTGTTGTTCAAGATAAATTGTTTGGTTGGCAGTTCTGTTTTTGCATTGAAATTAAAACTCTTGGAGGCTAAGTCTTCTTAGTGGCATCGAAAGTGAATTCATCTTCCTGACTTATTTCTTATTTTTATGACTGGGAAATTTTTTTACTTTCCCTAAAAAGAGTAATAAATATCACACAGAAGGTGCGTGAGAAATGATTTTTTTTGTTTGTTTTTGTTTTAATGTAGCTATTTTTATTCTTAAAGTTTCTCTTTTATTTTGCAGTTACCTGTGGCAGATTCCATTAACTATTGTGGTAGGAAATAGAAGCCATGTGTCTTCAGAAGCAATTATTTGGGTGTCTAACAAATCAGGTAAAATATATATTCTCCCCTGAGGAACTATCTGGTTTCTGATAACAATTTAGCAACTTAACCTCTGATTTGAGCTGTTATAAAATGTGAATGAAGACAAATTAGAAAGAGAAGTTAGAGAAATGATAATCACTTCCATAAAATTAGATATAGTATAACATAGTTTCTAAGTAGTCTAATTTCAGTCTGCCTATATAATTATTAAATTTATTTGTTTCTTTGATGTATTTGTAGTTAGTATTTGTATTACTAATCCTAACTGTTTTAAACTGCATAATTTTATAACTCTAAAGAACTTATTTCTTTGATGTATTTATAGTTAGTATTCATAGTACTAATCCTAGCTGTTTTAAACTGTATAATTTTATAACTCCAAATGTAACTAAAATATAATTATAAGTCCCAATAGAACGGTATGGTAAATACTGAAATACAGGCATTATTTTTAATCCCACTTTGCTGCTGTCTTCTCTTTAATAGACTGTCTCTTTAAGGGATGAGGAGGAAATAGTCTCCATGGAATTATCTAATTATAGGGCCAGAAGGGAGGGGCTTAGACAGGTCATCAAACACCCTCCTAGGTAGGGTCAAACCTCAAGGAGCAGAGAGAGATGAGATTCTCTTCTTTTTCTAAATACCTTCAAATAAGATAGTGACCTATTTCAATTTACTGTCAGAAAGCTATTTCTTGAATCCAATCTATATCCTTCATGCTACAATGTGAAACAGGTCCCTTTTATTTCTGTTTTCCATTGAATTGGAGATAAAAGACAATTATCATCTTTTACATAACATTTCATTTAGATTTAGATGGTCAATTTTGTTCATCATTTTTTCTTACTCCTTCCTCACATGCTGTTAATTGATATTATCTTACTCTTTTGGTAAGCATATTTTAAACAGCTACAAATCTTTTATTTTAAATAAGGTGAAATATCGGTATAAATAAACAAATATTGTTTCTTCCTCTCAGTCTTGCTATTGAGTGCTCAAAATACATACATATATACAGTCAAGAAAAAGTTCTCACAGCGAAATCTAATCTGGTTAACAGAAGTAAAAACACTTATAGTTCCAGGTACATTTTTATTTAAATTTTAATCTTATTGTATTTTTAACACATAATCACATAATATGAAAATATATGCTTTCATTTACATGCATTGTATATAAAACATTGATATGTAACACAGTGATGCATTGAAATGCATACTTTAAAATTCTTTAGTGTTTTCCTTTTAAATTGTTTATTGTAATCTGTTCTTTTCATTTCCTGGAGTTAATATTTATACCATGATTCTGAATGCATATTTCCTGTGTTATTTTTCTTTATACTTGTCACTATGTAGTTGTTTAATTTATCTACATAGGTTGTTATGAAGCCATGAGTGAAAGCAGTGAGTTGTTATTGTAATGCTCTAACTATTAGAATGAAGCCATCCCTCGCAGAATTGCTAGGAGCATGGGAGACAGCAATCTTCCAAAATAAAGTAAAACGTTTATCTTTGGAAGGTAGAATAGAAACGGGAACATTAAAAAAGTGTAAATATACTGACCAAACAGCAGGATTAGTGCAAAACTTCACTTTTAGATGGTGGAAAGATTCAGGGCAAGTCTGATTCTTATTGGATACCTTTCCTCTAAACTCCCTAGTTCTTTTCATGCTGTTATTCGTAGTATCCTCATCCTTCAAAGATTATTGAGAATAGTGTCACAGCTTTCTGTGACCAATAGCCACCAATTATGTTTGATGAATTATTTCCCTGTAGAGCCTTTCATTATCATTCAGGAATAACAACTACGTATTGATTCAAACCGTATTTTTGCCTAAAATATTACCTACATTGATATGTATGTTTATTATACATGGCTGCACAGTTTGTGCAGTGTGTAACTTTAGGCGGTGCTATTTACACAGACTATGATATGAAGGACACATTCCCCCACTCCAAACTTGTGCAATGTGTGACCTGCACACGACAATGGGTCATTTTCCATTATATCATAGGAGAATCCTCTGTTTGACATAAACATTGTCCCGTTTGAAATGTTGAGGCTTTTTCAGGATTCCCATACTAAGTAAATGCTTCTTGAAATGTTTTCTGAAAACTTTATAAATATGCAAATCTGGAAGAAAGTTTCCAAAAGGCACCTAAAAGAAAGCCACCTTCCTGTTTTGCCTTTACATCCCCATTGTATTCAATTTTGTCACTATGTCCTTCATTCTGATGACTAACAAAAAACTAACACCAAACAAAGATCAGGAAGAAAAAGGAAAGTTATTAACTCTTGTCTTCTTTTATATGTTATCACGTCTCCTTTTCTTCAAAATATTGTCAACTGATATCAATGAAAATTTTCCCCATAAAAACAGGAAGACAATATTCTGGTCAATTTTTCTCAACATATGTAAAAAAATTCCATATTTAATTATAACAGCCAGATCTTTTCATTGTCAGTAGTGATATAGATTTGATCTTACAAGATATGTAGGTGAAATCGTTGATGGATTCTACAAAACATAAATTTGATTGAAATCATCATATACTCTTGACAGTTCAAGTTTTTGAAAACACTTTGGGTGAATATCTAATTAATGCCAAGGTAAGGCATAGATCATTTTAGCCTAAAAATAGTTTTGTTTTTTTTTTTTTTGAGACAGAGTCTCGCTCTGTTGCCAGGGCTAGAGTGAGTGCCTTGGCGTCAGCCTAGCTCACAGCAACCTCAGACTCCTGGGCTTAAGCAATCCTTCTGCCTCAGCCTCCCCACTAGCTGGGACTACAGGCATGCGCCACTATGCCCGGCTAATTTTTTCTATATATATATTTTTAGTTGTCCAGATCATTTCTTTCTATTTTTTGGTAGAGACAGGGTCTCGCTCTTGCTCAGGCTGGTCTCGAACTCCTGACCTTGAGTGAGGCGCCTCGGCCTCCCAGAGTGAGGCGCCTCGGCCTCCCAGAGTGCTAGGATCACAGGTGTGCACCACCCCGCCCGGCCCTAAAAATAGTTTTTAAACCAATTTTCAAGTTATTGAAAGCGGGTTGAAGTATTTATCTTTTTCATTCTTAATATGAAAATATCAAAAATTCAGATATGTTTATATATAGTAGGTTGCATGTTGACTGGCTATCCAACTAACAGTGAGTGGAGGGGAATAAATTTAATGCCAAATGTTGGGTCAAAAAAGGTTTAAATGGAAGAGAAATCGATCCTGAAAGTATCAATTAGAATATTAGAAGTATTAGAAGTAAACATTAAAAATAGCATAATGCTGCAGTACTTTCCTCAAATGTTGGTTCATTTGAGACTCACAAACTTTTATTTTATTTTATTTTACTTTAATTTATTTCAGAATATTATGGGGGTACAAACGTTTTGGTTACATAAATTGCTTTTGTATCATTTGAGTCAAAGTTGTAAGTGTGCCCATCCCCTGATAGTGTGCATTGTACCTGTTAGGTGTGATTTTACCCCTTCCCTCTTTTCTCCTTCCTCTTGCTTGGTTTGCAATGAATGTTATTTCCATATGTGCACATAGTGTTGATTGATTAGTCCTAATTTAATGGTAGAGATTCACGAACCTTTAAAATGAGTATTATTTTTATCTCCATTTTACAAATGAGGAAAATAAGGCTTGAGAAATAACTTGCTCAAAATGTCAGTCAGTTAGGTAAGAGCTGGCTTTAGGAGCTTGGTTTTCTTTTCTCTGGACCCCCTCCCCTGACTCTATCGCGCACATGCGTACACAAGTATATACTGGTTAAGATCTTTTTTTTTTTTTTTGAGACAGAGTCTCACTCTGTTGCCCTGGCTAGAGTGAGTGCCTTGGCGTCAGCCTAGCTCACAGCAACCTCAAACGCCTGGGCTCAAGCGATCCTACTGCCTCAGCCTCCCGAGTAGCTGGGACTGCAGGCACGCGCCACCATGCCCGGCTAATTTTTTCTCTCTCTATATATATATTTAGTTGTCCAGATCATTTGTTTCTATTTTTTAGTAGAGGCAGGGTCTCGCTCTTGTTCCGGCTGGTCTCGAACTCCTGACCTTGAGCGATCCACCCGCCTCGGCCCCCCAGAGTGCTGGGATTACAGGCGTGAGCCACCGCGCCGGGCCTGGTTAAGATCTTGACACTTTGGTAGGTTGCTTTGTAGATCTGTCAGTTACTCAACATGATGTCTTTGGATATATGCACATGGTTCTTTATAGGTTTTACGGAACATTCTCATTTTATTTTCACAAATGTCCAGCGAGGAAACTTATTATAATGTCTTATCCCTGATTTTCTCTCACAGTGTTACCCTTGTTATTCTGGGTGACCCTCTTTTAAAAAATTTGAATTCTCTGCAACCAGAAAGTTTTGGGTAGAAATGCCTAATCTCTTTTCCCTGTTTATTACAAAAGAAAGTATAAAATATAAAATTTTATAAAATACCAATTACTCTATACATTGGTATAGTCTAAGTCTTGTGCCATTTTGGATACATTCTAAATATAATTTTTAATTATTATTACCAACACTCAAAATATAACTTCTATACTTTTTATTATGGTACTAATCAAATACCATACCTCATTAGGCTATTGGAAAAGATCTCCTTAAAATTCATTGCTTGCCATTAGTTAATTTGAAGAACATTTTAGGGATATAATTAACTAGAACTGAAAAGATATTTAAAAATCTATTACAAAATCTTTCAGGGAATCATTTCTCCAAAGATCTCATTTGTAACAAGGCATAAAAATATTCATGAACAGTAATAACCTTCAGGCTTTAGATATAAATTTAATAATGACATACTTAAAAACAATATAAACCTGCTTTTCTTATTCTGGTTAGACATTGTAGAAGGTATAGGAATTATTTTTCTATTTTAATGTATGTATTAATTTTAATTTGACTATATTCAACCTATACGTTGTTGAGTAGAATAAGTTTGAAAACTAGAGCCAAGTGAATTACCTGGGCTTGAGTTATGCTAGCTATCTAAAATGCAAACAGGAAGCAACTTTAAAAAGTAGATTTAAAGTCATAAAAATCTATGACCATTTCAAACTTGTAAAAACTCTAAATCATATATTAAACTCAATGCTTTAATATTATAACTTTTTGAAAAAAGAATACTTCTTAGGCAGAAATTATCAAATTTGCTCTTAGTTCAAGTGAATTCGATCATAGTTTTAATATTTTTTCTTATAAAAATCTTAGTATACTTGAAGACAGGGTTACTCAGGAGAAACAATATTCTTGATATTTAAGTTTAATTTTTATTCACTGAATTCAGGAATGATCAATTGAAGTCTTTATGAGGTTATTTTAGTTTAGTTTTTAAGAATGCCATATTGTTAGTAATTTTTATTGTCATTTTTACATTCGTAAAATGGATGTGACATTCTAAAACTTCTTCAAAGCAATTGTGTGGCTAAACATTGAAATTTTGAAAAATATACAATTATAAAGATTTAGAGACTTGAGAAATAACTTGCATTTTAGAAAAATACCTGGTAGATTAATTTTTCCAAGGACCATGGATTAAGGAAAGTATAATCTGTAAGAAAAATAGCCCCTTCTTCCATTGAATCATAGACTTGGAAGGGGTCTTAAGGGCCATTGTTTGACCTCCAGGTTACAGTAAGAAAATTGAGAACCAAAGAGAATCAATGACCTACATTCAAATATTTATGTTTAGGAAAGCTGAAATAAGAATCCAGCTTTCCTACACTATTCTATTTCTTTTTCCAGTACCATTTCCCCCTTTCAAATCAATATAAGAATGTGACAAATGTATATCATATTACAGCAGAAGTGTTATCTCATCTTGTATCAATAGATCATAACATAGGAAAAAAAACATGAAGTCAGGAGACCTAAGATGAACCATTTGGACCATTCAATTACCATATATGTTCCAATAGACATGATTTATAAAGGTGGTGAGAAGTTGGAGTGATATTTGAAATATTAAAGATTAAATTTTTACATTCAGCATACTTCTGGGTTAAATACATTTTGTATTACTGCAGGTTTTTGAAAATCGGTGGTCTGTGACATGCATTGGATTAATTAGCCCACCCGATTCCAGACCTTAGAAATGAATGGTCATCAATGTCCTCCCAATAATTTTTGTGGTGTAACTTCTTGTGTGGCCTCTACTTGAGACAGAGTACTCTGTAAATTCAAGGAAATAAAGGGGAAAATTTATTTTCTATTTCACGTTTGATGTGTAAAAACTTCGATAATGGCATAAGAACTAGAGATGTTCTCAGACCTGTGGCATATGGTTTCTGTGATGTATTTTATGGTTTTGAGTCATTGTCGGTAGAACAATGTGGTTTTGTTTTTTTTCCTCCTGGATGTCAGACTGTGTGTGTGTGTGTGTGTGTGTGTGTGTGTGTGTTTAGATTTTGGTCAACTTCATTGTGTAAATTTTATGAAGCATGAGTACTGAAGATCAACAGCAAAATTATTAGAATTGTGAAATGTGATTCTGTGCAATCAAAGAAGCTTAACTTTACAAGTGAATGGAGTTCTCTTTCTGTACCATATTTGAAGGAGTTAAATATGTAAGAAGTTATAATATTGTTTTTACTGGCTTCTGCTAAATTAGCTGGTAAACATAATCAAGTTACCATTTTCCACTGTGATCCCAATAAAAATTTATTATCGTTGTTTCTATATGGAAATATTACAGTCTTGAACAAACAAGATTCCTTTTTCTACCATTATTGATGATGTTGAAAAGTCTGTTATTTATTAGTATTTCCAAGAAAGCACAAGAAAAAAAGGCAAGAAAAAATAGTGACTTTCAAGTAAATGAGCTCTGTTTTTTAATCAATTTCTTACTAAGCAAAATAAGTAAACTATGCATTTAAAACCTCTGCTTTTATTCTAGCAACATATCCTAATACAATCTAATTGGAAGCTGAGTGAATACAATGGTAGATTTCTAGGTAACACTTATTTTGAGAAAGAAAATTATGTATAGGCAATAGGGTTTTATCAAGAATAAAAATGTTAATTATAAGAAAACAGTTAATTGAGATTATAATTAGTAACCAACTAAAGGTTTGTCTAACAAATTCTAGATGCAAGTGATTAATTAAAGAGTAGGTTTCAATTAGGTATTTAGGTTGGAATTCTCTTTTAACTATTGGTATTGTTATATCTGTTTTTAAGAAAATATACTCCATTCCATTTTCACTCTTAAAATTTAAAATCTATTTACTTCCAAAATGCTATTTTCAGAGCACCACAGAATAACTTATTTCAACAAAGGAAGCTGGCTGCTGGGGAACATCAATCAAACTGGTTATTTTAGAGTCAACTATGACCTAAGGAACTGGCGATTGTTAATTGATCAATTAATCAGGAACCATGAGGTATACTCTGGATTTGCTCATCAAAGATCTGTTTTGATATGTGAACACCTGCCATTTTAATCTAAATTATTCCATTTTTTTTTTCTGATTGGCCTCATAGGTTCTATCTGTCAGTAATCGAGCGGGTTTGATCGACGATGCCTTCAGCCTGGCCAGGTATGTTTTTCTGTGGATCTCCACAGTAAACACTCATGCCTGAAAATTTTCCTCTATTAAGCTAAATAGTATATATTTTTTAATTTAAGAAATTTTAAAAAACAATTTCTGTCTCACATTCTTCATGTTTGGATATGAATTATAATTAGCGTCCCAAACTCTCAATCAATAATAGCCACAGGATATTTCCAAATTAGAAGCTTGATCAATTTCTCTGCAAGTTTAGTTTAACACTCTGAAGATTAATAATCTCTTCCCAATTTCATTAATGAAAATGACCATTACGGCATATTTAATTTTTGATAGAAAAAAACCTTCAAATACTGGCAATTTTTCTTGATATATAGCAGTTTTTTAAAAATGTTTTTCTGAATGTGATTCATGATGAGAAGAAGCTTGTGCCACAAGACAGAAATAAATATTCTACTGGGGAGAACTGTTCTGGACAAAATATGTATCAATCTTCTGTCAGAAGATTTTAGTTATGCTAATTATAGTAATAGCTATGCTATATTCATAATTCAATTTATGTTAAAATCAGTTATTCCTTCAAATAGTCATTAAATAAAATAATGTTGATTATAAACTCAAGGTATTTACTCAATTTGAGACAAAATGGTAAAATAAACTCAGTTCTTTTAATATTTTGTACTATTTCACATCCAAGTACAGTTTTAATGTTAAAAATCTAATTTTCCAAGCTACAGATTAAGACATGGGTAACTCTCTTAATTTTGCTATTGTGATTTATCACATACTCTTCTAAGATACTTGTGTGAAACTGGTTAGTTATGTCTGTGCTGATATGAACGCATGACTTATCTTAGCAATAGGTGCTGTTTCATACATGGGACCTGAAACTGCTTTTACGGTATATGTATTCAGTCAAATTTCTTCTCTTCCATATGTTAAAAAGCATCTCACATCCTGTAGCATTTTAACCCATCAAAATAATAACCTTACATTTAGAAGCCTTGATGATTACTTTGATTGAAGCAAAGCCAAAGTTTGTAAAGAAGTTATGGAAATTAATTTTGGGGAAATAAGTAATGTGGAGGGGAGAACACATACAGCAGGTTAAAGAAGAAATGTCCAGTGCTTTTATGCTTTTTAAAAAAAGAAATCTCTGATTTCTGCTCTCCTTATTGTCATGAAGGAAGCCAAGAGCGATTACTAAGATTTTTTTCGTTTGGTGAACGATGGTATATGAGTGCCTCCTTCTAACCAAGCATTCTATAGAGTTTCAGGCACAGATTTGCCTACTAACTGAATGGCAAATCTAAGTACAATTTATCAGGGAGGAAATTTCCAAGGAAATTGTACCAATTGAACATAGTTGTTTAATGAGAGCTGGGATTCACTTGTAGCAAAGGTAAACGAGGGCTATTCCATGCTATGGCACCATTTTATTGGGCAGAAATTTAGACATAATAGAGATGGAGGAAGCCCTGCTGAGATAGTGATATATGGAGACAATGATTAAGATGTAGCTTTTGCTCTGCGTGGAATAGGGACATGTTGAAGATAGTATTAAGTATGACAGAAAAATTATTTTGACATAAAAGTTTAGAGAGTCCAGAAAGCCAGAAAGAGAGTGTACTTAATGTAATATTCCACTAAAAGAGGAACAGAAAAAAAGAGAGAGAGAGAGAAATGTTGAGTACCCCAAGGAAAGGGTTAGGAACTCAGAGAGAACTAATATCACTGGCTTATAATTATCAAACACAAGGTGCGAGATGGTGGTGTGTTTTATATATAGTAATTTGTTTAATTCTCACAGCAACCCTATAAGATATATAAATATGTTTTATTATTATTTCCACTTTAAAGGTGAGGAAATGGAGTTTCAGGGAGGTCATGCAACGTGCCTTCTAAAGTCATACAGCTAATAACTGGCAGAGCCAGGACCTGGGTCCAGGTGTTCTGGCTGTAGAGCCTACGCCATTAATCAGAGCACTATGCCACTATCCTGATTCTTGGCAGTAATGTTACTTATTTCAATAAAAGAGCCAGGCATAATAGAAGGACTGAAGGGTTTTGAAACAGTAGTTCATGGGAATCCTTATGAGTTTGAAATGATGGTGAGAAAGCAAATAAGTAGTGATATCCTCAAGATAGAGGACAGATGGAAATTGAAAGGAAAGGATCTTTTGACTCATCTGCATTAAATGATAGAAATTATTTTAAAATGGAGCATTTTATTTATGTTAGTGGATGATTTTTTTTCCAAAATTAGATTCCTTGTTCACTGAGGCCAAGCATTGCTTTCAATGACAATTTTGGAAGCCTTAAAAGTTTGAAATAAATAATTTCATTATCGTTTATACAAATTCACCAGAAAATATGTAAATCTCATTGAATATGTACTTCTAATGTGTTTTACTGCGCATGAGATAATTTTACTATTAATATGAAAGTAAATAAATACACAATCAGATTTATTCAGGCAAATGCCCTGTATTTATTTGGAGTTAAAGGAAGTGGGGAGGGAGGATAAAGTGGGGACAGTTAATGGGTACAAAAATATAGTTAGATAGAATGAAAAATACGTACTAGCACAACAAAGTGATTATAATCAATAATAAGGATTATTCATATCTCATTGTAACCGAGTTGATATAGTTTTGCTATTCAATTTATATCAACCTTCTTTCAGTTTCCTAAACATATCATGTACACTTTGGCTTCTTCAAAGATAGCAAGTAGAAGAATAGCAAATATTTATTAAATATCCTGTAAAGGACTTTCTTTATCCATGGATTTAAATGATATCATTATCTTAATGAAAATGCTCATATTTTAGGGAATTAATCTGATTTTGTTTAATTAGTCTCTATTTTTTTGGCACCATTACCATATTGTTTTAAATAGTTTAGATTTATAGTATATTGCAGTTGACAAAATTTGATCTTATTCTTATTCAAAATCTTACATATTTCTTTTCAAAATAAATTTTATAATCAGTTTGATGAATTCCAATACAAAATCCTGCTATAGCCAGACATGGTGGCGTGTGCCTATAATCCCATTTACTGGGGAGGCCGAGGTGGGAGGATGGATTGAATTCAGGAATTCTAATCTAGCCTGGGCAACATAGTAAGACCTCATCTTTAAAAAAAAAAAAAAAAAGAGACAGAGAGAAAAGAAAAAAAAAGGGATGCTGGATATTCATTGGATTTATAAATTAATTTGTAGAGTTTTAACATCTTTTCAAATTTGAGGTTTCCAATGACAGAATGTTATTTCTCCCAATTTATTCAGGTCCCTAAGTCAAGCCCTATAATTTTGTATACATGGGTTCTGGTAATATTGTGTCATTTCCTTGTTTTCTTCAAAGATATAAGCTGTTTATGATCATACTTTAGATGGAAAGGAAAAGTAAAAGCTGCTTTATGAAATGACACTGTTTCCACAATTACATATTCTAATTTTCATTGCTATGTACTGGGAATCAATTAATATATTTGTTGGGTGTTTGTGGTTTTTTTTAATGTAATATTTTT
>NW_012151297.1:677147-677754 GCF_000956105.1 Propithecus coquereli | reverse complement strand
TTTCCTACTTTGATAGCTGGTTGTTCAAAAGTGTAATATTTGTGTTTGTTTTTGTTTTGATAAAGCATTGTTAGATTGCAGGATATAAAAATGAACAGGATGCATTCTTGTTTTCAATGAACTCACAATCTAACAGGGAAGATACATAGTAGATAAATAGCTATTCATTTTATGAGTGCTGTGAATAAAATATTATGAAAGCATAAAGGAATAAAGAATTAATGTGCTAGCACTCTGGGAGGCCGAGGCGGGAGGATCCTTTGAGCTCAGGAGTTCGAGACCAGCCTGAGCAAGAGTGAGACACCGTCTCTACTAAAAATAGAAAGAAATTGGCTGGACAACTAAAAATATATAGAAAAAATTATCTGGGCATGGTAGTGCATGCCTGTAGTCCCAGGTACTTGGGGAGCTGAGGCAGGAGGATCGCTTGAGCCCAGGAGTTTGAGGTTGCTGTGAGCTAGGTTGACGCCACAGCACTCTAGCCTGGTCAACAGAGCCAGACTCTGTCTCAAAAAAAAAAAAAAGAATTAATGTGGCCTACGAAGATTATGTAAATATCTTATAATTTCATCATATGTGAAATAACATTAGGAGAGTGAAAGTTTAC
>NW_012151297.1:642480-676100 GCF_000956105.1 Propithecus coquereli | reverse complement strand
TAATACCAATTTGATGGTGAGTACATGTGGTGCTTGTGTTTCCATTCTTGGGATACCTCACTTAGTAGAATGCGTTCCAGCTCTATCCAGGAATATACAAGAGGTGCTATATCACCATTGTTTCTTAAGATGTCTATACTACCCAAAGTGATCTATAGATTCAATACAATCCCTATTAAAATACCAACATCCTTCTTCACAGATGTAGAAAAATTGATTTTACGCTTTGTATGGAACCAGAGAAGACCCTGCATAGCAAAAAACAATTCTAGGCAATAAAAACAAAATGGGAGATATCAACTTACCAGACTTCAAACTTTATTATAAGGCTGTAGTAATCAAAACATCTTGGTACTGGAACAAAAATAGAGCCATTGACCAGTGGAACAGAACTGAGAACCCAGATATGTATGTCACTCTTAAAAGTGCTGTACCTATTAGTGAGCAGTCATCAGTAGTGCATAATACATGTTTGATGAATATATAGATACAAATTAATGAATAATTATAATTTAACTGTTTTGTAAGCTTATTTCATAGCTTATAAATCTGAGATATATTATAAATATGGGAAATTAAGTACAATAGCCACTGAAAACATAATGGCTGATGAAGAAGTAAATTATGAAATTATGGGAACATTTCAAGGCTTGATATATACTTTTTTTTTTTTCATTTCTGAGCCCTGGTTTCCAGAACGGTAACAGTGTTGTTAAAATAGTCTTAACAGTGTTTACGAAGTAAGTGGTAGTATGTGCTCCTTATGGGACTTATTCCAACATGGTTTTTATCAGAAGTTCTTTTGTGTCTACTGGATGACTCTCTTATATCTTATTTATGGTTTCTCTTGCAAAACATGTGTTGATCATTTCTTCCCCTACTGCAGAAAATAGTAGCATAATGTGCCTGAAAAGCAAACACATTCTGACCCTGGCTAGATGAGAAGCTATTTTTCCTACTTTGATAGCTGGTTGTTCAAAAGTGTAATGTGCTGATCTTTCATAAATGAAATTGAGAAGGAATGACTTAGACACCTTTTGTGAGAAATACCTTGGCAGATAGGACTTTTTGTCCCAATTTCCCCACTTTTTTATGCAGATCACAGGGCTACTTCACTTTAGCTGCACATTACTATGAACAACCTGATTAAGGATCCTGGATCCCTCTAATACTGTCTACTGCTTTATAAATTGTGATTTTAAAAAGCATGTTTAGTTTCAGAATTCTTTCTTCAATCCCTGCCCTTTCTTTTTAAAAAATATTGTATACTCTCAGCATACATATTTTTCCTTCTTAATTGTGTTTTACAATGGAATCATGAGAGTTAATAATAATAATTGAACATTGATTCTAATGTATTCTTTATTGTACTCGTTGGACAAGGACAGAAGGATGATTCTTCAGTTGTTTGTATTAGACTCGTTTGAGAGAAGTAGCCATATGTGATAATGCTCTTAGTTATCTTTTGTTAAGCCACCAGAATGTGTGTGCAAAAGGATTAAAATTAAATATTTTCGAAATCCTGAAAGTGATAAAATTGTTTATTGCAAAATAATATTTATTGTTGGCTATATGCTTGCAATCTTCTGCCATTGACCAAAAGCTATTAAAATTAGCTCGTAGTTATCCTCTCAGCCTTTCTAGTCGGTGTAGGTTGTTCCATATTATGAGCAGTGACTCAGAGTGAATCCTTTCAGGAGCTTCATGGCCATCCCCAAAAGATTACATTTCTCACATCTCCGAGGCTGGGGAATCTAATTATCTATTTGTCATCATCAGCAAATGTTCATCTTGAGACATACAAAAACGTCACCTTGAAGCCCTCTCATTTTATACCTTTCTGCATGCAATTACTTAAAAATTCATATCCAATGGCCTATAAATTAGTTTATGCAGCACTTTGCCACAGATAAATGTTAAAAATAGTCTGAAAGAATTTTCAGGACATTTTACTGTAACGAGCTGGGAGTCTTCAGCTTTCTTTTTATGATAACCCAGTAAAAGCCTAGAATATATTTCTGGATTTTCAAGCTACACGGTTCCTGCAGGCATATGCTAGTTTGCTCAAGGTTAGAGAGGGAGTTAATACATTCCTTTGAGCTGTCTTTAGAAATCTGTTGAGGGCGGAGTCACAGATGTTGTCCTTGGGATGAGGATTTATGGGGAGCTGCTATAACAGGTACTTAGGAGATGTACAAATCTCCTGAGGCATTAAGGGCAGGCCTGTGGCTCTTGAGGATGCCAAACTTTCTTAGAGACTTTTAAATGGTGCTGCCTTAAATCAAAAGCAAATTTGTAACCTTCCGGTGCCAAATTTGTGTTTCAGCTGTGTAGGAGAAAATGTTTTAATATTAATGTCTAGTGTCTGAGAGTGCTGAGTAGAAAGTAGAAGTATTTTGACATATTCTGTAGGTTTGATCTATTTTCTTTTTCAAATTTATTATATTTTTTAATTGACAGATAAAATTGTATGTATTTATAAGACACAGCATGATGTTTTGAAGTGTATATACATTATAAAATGGTTAAATATAGGTAAATAATATATGCATTACCTCACATCGTTACTTTTGTGGTGAGAACATTTAGTATCTACTCTCTAAGCGTCTTTCAAGAATATAATATATTGTCATTAGTTATAGTTACCATTCTGTAAAACAGATCTCTTGAACATATCTTTCCTATGTAACTATAATTTTGTAAACTTTCAGCAACATCTCCCCAATCCCCCTCTCCCAGCCTCTGGTAACCACCATTCTAGTCTCTGTTTCTATGAGATCATCTTTTTAGATTCCATGTATGAGTGAGATCATGCAGTGTTTGTCTTTCTGTGCTTGGCTTATTTCACTTAACATAATGTTCTCCAGGATCATCCATGTTGCCACAAATCACAGGATTTTCTTCTTTTTTATTGTTAAATAATATTTTAATGTGTATGTATACCACATTTTCTTTATCCGTTCATTGATGGACACTTAAGGTGATTCTATATCTTGGCTGTTGTGAATAATACTGCAATAAACATGAGAGTGTAGTTATCTCTTTGACATATTGATTTCATTTCCTTTGTATATACCCAGTAGTGGGATTGCTGGATCATATGGTGGTTCTATTTTTAGTTTTTTGTCTCCATACTGTTTCCCATAATGGCTATACTAATTTGTATTCTCATGCAAGCATTTTCCTTTTCTCTACATCCTTGTCAGCATTTGTTATATTTAGTTTTTTTGATAATAACCATTTTAACAGGAGTAATTTCTCATTGTGGTTTTGATTTGCATTTTCCTGATGATCAGTGTTGTTGTTCATATACCTGTTGTCCATTTGTATATCTTCTTTTGAAAAATGTTTATTCAGATTTTTAGTTCATTTTTTTAAATTTCAGAATATTACAGGGGTACAAACACTGTGGTCACATAAATTGCCTTTGCACCACCCAAGTCAAAGCTACAAGTGTGCCTTTCTTGCCATTGAGTTGTTTTAATTCCTTATATAATTTTGCTATTAACCCCTTATCAGATGAATATGTTTAGAATATTTTCTCCCATTCTATAGATTGTTTCTTAACTCTGTTTATTGTTTTAATTGCTGTGCAGAAGCTTTTTAGTTTGATGTAGTCCCATGTGTCTATTTTTGCTTTTATTGCCTGTGCTTTTGAGGTCTTATCCAAAATGTCATTGCTGCACCAAAGTCATGCAGCTTTCCCTTCTGTTTTCTTCTAGTAGTTTCATAGTTTCAGGTCTTACATTTAAGTCTTTAATGCATTGTGAGTTGATTTTTTATATGGTGTAAAATAAGGGTTCAATTTGATTCTTCTGCATATGAATATCCAGTTTTTTCAACACCATTTATTAGAGAGACTGTTCTATCTCCGTTGTGTGTTCTTGGCACCTTTGTTGAAAATAAATTGTCTGTAAATGCATTGATTCAATTCTAGCTCTTTATTCTGTTCCATTGGTCTGTGTGTCTATTTTTATGCCAGTACCATGCTGTTTTGGTTACTATAGCTTTGCATTATATTTTGAAGTCAGGTAGTATGATATCTCCAGCTTTGATCTTTTTAATCAAGATTACTTTGGCTATTCAGGGTTTTTTTGTGATTCCATTCAAATTTTAGAACTTTTTTCTATTTATGTGAAGAATGTTCTTGGTATTTTAATAGGGATTGCATTGAATCTGTAGCTCACTTTGGGTAGTGTGGACATTTTAACAATATTTCCTCTCCTAATCTGTGAACGTGGAATATCTTTCCATTTATTTGTGTCTTCTTCAATTTCTTTCATCAGTGTTTTATAGTTTTCAGTGTGCAGCTCTTTCACTTCCTTGGTCAAATTTATTATGAACTATTTTATCTTTGGTAGCTATTGTAAATGGGATTGTGTTCTTGATTTCTTTTTCAGATAACACCCTGTTAGTGTATAGAAATGCTACTGATTTGTACTTTTTGATTTTGTTTCTTGCAACTTTACTGAATTTGTTTATTAGTTCTAACACTTTTTTGGTGGAGTCCTTTGGATTTTCTATATATAAGATCATGTTACCTGAAAACAAGGACACTTTAACTTCTTCCTTTCCTATTAAGATGCCTTTTATTTCTTTATCTTGCCTAATTTCTCTTGCTAATACTTTCAGTGTTATGTTGAATAGAAGTGGTGAGAGTGGGCATCCTTGTCTTATTCTGGATCTTAGAGAGAAAGCTTTTAATTTCTCTATTAACTATGATGTTAGCTGTGTGTTTATCATGTATGGCCTTGATTGTATTGAGGTACATTTCTTCTATACCCAATTTGTTGAATATTTTTTAGTGAATGGATGTTGAAGTTTTACAAATGCTTTTCTTGCCTCTCTTGTAATGATCATACGTTTTTTTTGTCCTTCATTCTGTTAGTGTGATGTTGCTGTATATTCATAGAAAATAGCCTGCACTCTTAAGTTACAAACTGTGGGTAATGTTTGTACTTTACATGGATCTGCATGTGCCATTATTTTGTGAGAATAAGTAGCCTAAATTTCCAAATGCAAATACAAATTTTTTATTAAATTTATATATTTGTGTTCTTTAGCATCTCACGCATTAAAAATAATTTTATAACTTACATTGTAGTTATTGCTTTCTGGTCATATGTAGAACAAATTGTGATTCTTTTGATTCTCTAATTGGTTTGAAACCTAACCTGAGATTTCACATGAATTTGCTCTGAACTTCCCAAGAATTTGAAAGAATTGCCTGTTCACAAATAATTTAATTATTCAGGCAGAGCTTCCCCCAAAATGTCCATTTATGCCCTAAACTTTACTGTAAGATATACTTTTAACATAAAGACATGAATATTTCTCTGATCTTAGAGTTAGAGTTCAGGACTGGATTATTTTGTCTTAGTGTTTCTCCTTTCATGAATTTGAGTTATCCCTTTTTGGTGCTTACTGGAAATTCTTTGTATATGTAGATGCAATCCTTCTTTTAGCATGACCTGAGAAACCACCTGTATCAGAATCGATTGGGATATTTTATTACAAATTATATATTCCTGGGACTACCTGGGAATCTGCATCCTGTTAAGGATTTCATGGGATTTTGATATACACAATACTGTGAAAAATCACTGCTTTCAAGACTCAAAGCATCTGACGTGAGGTTAGACAGGAAGGCACTCCTTTGAAACTAGAAGGCTTTAGAATAGACTCTCTTAACATGTCTGACCTCCTTCAGATCCTACAATCAGGAGCTAGTCATTCAACAATCAGAATGTCAGGGAATCAGTTATAAGTATTCAAAAACTTTTTTTATTTTTATTAGTTAATATGTTACCATTTCAGATATTCCTTTTGATAGCTGTAAACAGAACTCATAATCTGGGTGTCTCAGAAATTTTCCCAAGCATGGAAAGGTACTGGAGAGTTCTCATAAAACTAGGAGACACCCTTATATTCAAATGAATATATTGACCATGCACGTAATTCTAAGGTGTTCAGTAGTTTGTCCTGGTGGAAACCATGGGAGTGTTTTCTTACAAGATAACCTGGCTTCTAAACTTGGAATAATTTGCAAATCTACCTGCAGTGAGTGTTAACTGAGAAAAGAGGATGTTTTTAGGTTTCGTAGTTATCCTGACATGTTCTTTAAGGACATAAGGATGGAGGAAAGAAAGAAAAAATAAATAGGTTGTTTCAACAAGAAATATTTGGTAAGAATGAGATTGAAAATAGGAGTTAATTCTGATCATTTAGAACCCATAATGTTAACCTAATTGTTCGATTTCTTCAAGAGCTGGTCAAAGCTCTATCAAAAATTGATTGGACTAATTTTTGGCAAAGTTTGGTGCCATTTGATATCCACCCAGAAATATAGGCACTCAGTTGTGTTAGCTTCCTTGGGTTTCCTGGAGATTCATAGTGTGACCCTAAGTGATGTCTAACTTCACATATCATCTTGGCTCTCTTCTTATTATTTTTATTCAATACGGATTAACATGATATTTTAAAGTTATACCTACCTTTTTTCATAACACTTCCTTGAAATGAATGTGATATAGCCCTGCCTTGCAGATTAGTCTCAGAAGGTCATGACTATTTCGTGATCAGAGCTAGAATTAACCTACCACACAATCTTTGCTTAGCACTCCGAGTCTCCTTTGTAAAAGAGAACATCAAGTTCTACAGTATGGGGCCTTTGAACTTCATTGTTCTGTATTATTTTACTTGCATCTTTAGTCAAAGGCAATGTTGTAAGATTATCCTTTAGATAAGATAATAAATAAAACTACAATTGGCATAATAGAAAATAAATAGAACTGATCATTTACATGTAGAGGAGAAGCCAAGAAGTCATTTGTAGTATTGGTTTAAAAATATTATATTTTTCCTAGATTCTCCTAATAAGCCTATAGCCAAAGTAGAGTCTACATGTTGGGAAAACTTTATTCATTTGCCACAGTCTATTTCCACCACTTTTTGAGGGAAGCTTTGCCTCTGCCTTGGTTCTTGCCATTTAACTGACAATTGTCATCTGCACATACCTGGACATGACCAATTAGTATCCTGGGAATAAGGCCCATCCTGTCAACTACCATTTGCTTGGAACTACTTAGTTTGGGACTATAGCCTGTAAAAGACATTTTCTACCTGTTTTTACATTTTGTTTTAAAATTTTAAAAATCTGAATGTTGATCCTTTCGATATTACAGAAATTCATTTCTGCCTTTCTCTTTCTTCTTTGTCTTACATTTTGAACAATAACCCAAGTCTGTTTAATTCGATATCCTTTCCTAATTGGTAAGAGCCTTGGCTATCAAGATAGACAGAATGGGAATTCTCACTCTATGTATTACTAACAATTTGATTGGAAGTTTTTATGAGGTTTAAAATAGATCACATACAAACTGGCCTAGCACAACACCCTTAGTAGACCTCAGTAAATATTATTTCTGTTCTGTCCCTTTTCTACCTTGATAGTGCGTACTTGCAGCCACTCCAGAAAAACTAAACATCATAGTTATTTCCTGCGTATCATCTTTCAATCCACCGTATTCATTTGTCTCCTTCTGCATAGACCCCATTCCTTGGCTGCCCCAAACCATGTTATTACACATGTTAATGCCAACTCTGAGAGGAAGTAAAATGTGGCCAAGGCATAGCTGTTTTTGCTTCTGCAAAAGAGGATGGAAACTAATTGCTTTTGATTGGTATGAGAAGTCTGATTAGGGCCCAGCCAAAATGGGACACTGGTCTTCCAGAAAAGAAAATAAAAATTTTGAGGTAGACCAAGTCTATGGAAAAATTAACCTTAATTCTTCTGGCATGTGAACTATCAATGTAAAAGCCTCATTTTTACAAAGATCTCTATTTACTCTGGTTTTCAAAAAGCCTCTTTTCATTTTTGTTATTATAAATTAAATTATACGTGAATATTTAAAATTAGGAGTATATGAATATAGATGTTAATACAGGCCTCATGTTAGGGTAATAACTTACTGTTTTACATTGTTTTGTTATGATCTCAAAACAGAGATTCAGAGGGGCCTTTCTGATAATCATCTTTATTAACAAACATGTTAATTAGCCATGATAAAGTGAAGAGCTGCTGATGTTTTTCTCCCAGAACTCATGAAATCTATTTTTGGCTTCAACTGTTATTTATCTAAGGTAGCAGTGCTACCTTGATAAGGAAACTAGAGTAAAGATCATAGAAAATAAATATTTTACATTATTTTCCACTTGCCATGAAGATATAGAACATACCATTTTTTTAAGTATGAAGAGGAGATAATTTGAGGAAGAGGAGATAATTTGAGGAAAAGGGAAAAGGAAAGGAAATTTAGTTCCAAGATTTTGTGCAATGAAGGTGAGTGGTTAATTTAAAGTAACACGTAGTTTTGCTTATGTGGCAAATCGTAAGCCTTTGAGAGATGATTTGAAATACATGATGTTCTTCCTTAATTGCATGCAATTTGGACTATTCTGTGTGGAATGCTTGAAATGTCCTTATGTGTAATGGAGTACCAGTGAAGAGGCCTTCACTATTTTGGATGTAAGAAAACATCAGATTAGGAAAACCTGACTCATTGCAACTATGCCAAAGCCTGTTTAATGTTACTTAAAAATATAAGTACAGGCCAACTCAGAAGCTAAGGAGTAGTGCTAGGCTCTGTGGAATCAGAACACATTTGAATCGCAGATTGGATTCTTCCTTCCTAGACGTTCTAGACTGGAGTGCAGTTGCTTCATGCCTCTAAAAGGAGCTAGGCAGAGGCTTCCAGTTGCTCAGCTGTTTCACCTAATTAGGGTAAGGATTAAACAGAAGTTCAATATCAACTCTCCAAGTCACCAGGTGGTAGTGTTAACCAAAAGGGAAAAAAAAATAGGGTTTTCGATAAGGAAGAAAATATTGTTAGTCTAGAAGTCTGTATTTGACAAACTTGAGTAAGGCTAATAGGCCCTAAAGAGAATAATGATTGAGTATTAGGGAGTTTTATGTGGATGCTAACTTAAACACATTCTAAATTAGTGGAGAGTTCTTGGGAATGCTGTCAAAAATGCCAAAATAGAAAGAACTCCAGATAAAAATTACTTGGTTTTGCATTCCCAGTGTGCAAATGTAAAAAAGTTAATTGTGTAAGCTGAGGACAGATCATGAATTTTATCCTTGACATATTGAGGGAAATATTACTTATCCTTTCTCAACTGATAGTAAGACTAAAATTATTATAGAAAAAGTTACTGTGCAGAGTAATTAGGCCTCTGGTCTCCTAGCATACTGTGTTTTTTTAATTTTCATCTTTGTAGAGTTTGTCTGATTTCCTGTTTCCATTTTTGAAATGTTACTGAATTCTGTTGAATTTTGACATTGATAGACTATCAGTTATTTTTTAGAAGTGTGAAGAGTTGAGAAATCCATATGAAAATTTGTGTTTCAGTGGATGCAAAAGTAATATGTAGGCTATTTCAATAAATTATATATACAGTATGCACATTAATGAGCTGACAGATAGGTAGATAATAGATACATGGATCTGAAGTTATTTGGACAACATAGAGCCACACTAACACAGACTTACTTCATGCTATGATGAAATCACTATATTTGGCTTCAGAAAGATTATTTTGTCATGCTATCACATGAGAAAAATAATCTAGAATTTTAAAATTAGAGGATCATAGCTGATGTGTAGTTAAAATAAATTCAAGTTATATTCTTAGTGGAAAGGAGAAATTTCTGAGACTTAAGCATTTTATATATATGAATTATATACTAAATAATTATCAAATGTAACAATATAAGGTTACAAATGTTTGATGCAGAAATTTTCAAATATTCACTTGCATCAAAGATACAGCAAATTAAAAGTAAGGTAAAAACATGTTCTTTATTTGTTGGTCTGGTTTTTATAATTATAAAAATGCATAGAAGAGAGTAGGAAAATCTTCCGATATGTACTTATCTAGTTTGTATGTGCTATCATCATTCAACATCTATTTTTCATTGCAGATAAGTTAATCAGTTTCTAAAGTGTATATACATGATAGTAAAATGAACTGTGTGTTCTTTTTATCCTCTCCAGATAAGTGATAAGTAAGTATCTTTCACAAACAGGCAAAATGAAAATAATAAGCATGAAAAGCACTTCACAATGCTTTTAGTGGGTTGACCTTTCTTAGTTTCATTTTTGAAGCTTGTTAGTAAGAATAATTCACAAATGGAAAATTCTGTAATACAAAGTTAGTCAATATCTTCCTATTATGTAAGAAAAACTTTGAACATTTGGAAAACATGGGCATTAAAAATATGTGTGGAAAAGGATACAAATGGTGATCCAAAATGGCCTATGATATAACAGTTCATTTATTCAACAAATATTTAATAAACACATACTGTGCAACAGGCCCTGTTATAGGCAATAGTGTGAATATCATTGAATAAAACAGTTAGCTGGGCGTGGTGGCTCACGCCTGTAATCCTAGCACTCTGGGAGGCCGAGGCCGGAGGATTGCTTGAGCTCAGGAGTTCAAGACCAGCTCTGAGCAAGAGTGAGACCCCATCTCTACTAAAAATAGAAAAAATTAGCTGGGCCTGGTGGTATGCACCTGTAAGTCCCAGCTACTTAGGCTGGGGCAGGAGGATTGCTTGAGCCCAGGAGTTTGAGGTTGCTGTGAGCTAGGCTGATGCCACGGCACTCTAGCCTGGACAACAGAGTAAGACTCTGTCTCAAAAGAAAAGAAAAAAGAGCCAAAGTTCATGCCTTCATAGAGATTATGTTACAGTGGAGAGTGATCATGATAAGATTATCAAGCAAATAATTAAAAATATGTCAGATGGTGATATTTGTAGAATAAAGAATAAATAAATAAAGCAAAGTAAAGAATGGGGGTGTTTGGGATGCAATGAAGGAGCTTATTTTAAATATGGTTGTTAGGGAAGCCCTCATTTTCCAGTTGATATTTGAGAAGCAACCTGAAAAAAGTAAATAAGGGAATCAAAAGCAGAGCATTCCAGGCAGAAACAGCAAATGCAAAGGCCCTGAGGTAGAATGTGCTTGGCATATTTAAAAGAAAGCAAATAGGTGGATGAATAATGGAATGAGTAAAGTGCATAGCAGGCTGAGATGAGTTTAGGAAGGAAGAGGGTACTGACCATGTTATAGACTATTGTGAGAATTTGGGGTTTTATTCAGAGTGAGAGAGAAAGCTTTTGGGAGGGCTTTGAACACAAGAGTAATGTGATCAGTCTGATGTTTTTAAAGAATCACTCTGTCCTGTTAAGAATATACTATGAGGGAACAAATGTGGAAGTGAGGAAGCTAGTTAGGAGGGCAATCAGGAAAAATTCTATAGAGACTCATTAAAGACAACTGAACTGCATACTATGGCAGTTTACTTCATGAGGAGCAAGAGATACCCCAGAGCACCTTGGTAGCCTCTTGAGTGGCAGAGGTTCACATACCAGTTTGATGTTTTCTTGGAAAGAAGTTACTCATCATGTGGTAATAGCAAGCAAAACATTGCACATTGATATCCTTTGAGCAGCATCTGTGTGTCAGGAGATTTTCCCTATTTATCTCATTTTGTCTTTCCAACAACCCTGCATGATGAGTATTTTTATTACCATTTTATTTTCATTGTTTTTGTCTTTAGAATCTATTCCCAAGGAGTTTTTTTGAAGCAATTTCTTTATTAAGATTTTACTTACATATAATAAAATTTGACTAATTTTATATATAATTATATAACCAACACCACAATCAAGATGTAGAATAATTCCCTTACCCTAAAAAGTTTCCTCATGCTTATTTGCAATTCCTTCCTCTCATCCTGATACTAGGCAACATCTGGTTCAATTGCTCTTATTATTATTTTGCCTTTTCTCAAATTTTTCATAAATGGATTTACGGATCTTTATGTTTGATTTCTAATCTTTATGTTTGATTTCTTTCACTTAGTAGGATGTTTTTGAGATTCATCTAAATCATTGTATGTATTAATATGTTGTTTTGTTAAATATTATGGATATATTACAGTTTGTTTATCCATTCACCATTTGGTGGACATTTGGATTTCTTCCAGTTTTAGACTATTATGGATAATACTGCTATGAACATTTGCATGTGCATTTTTGTGTGGATATGTATTTTCTTTTCTCCTTAGTAAATGCCTAGGAGTAGATTGCTGGGTCATATGGTAAGTTTACTTTATAAAATACTACCAGACTGTTTGAAAAAATGGCTTTACCTCTTTCCATTCCGATAAGCAGAGTATGACAGTCCTAATTGCTTCACATCCTTGTCAACACTTAGTATTGTCAGTTTTTTTAACATTAGCCATTACATTGGGTGTAGAATATACCTTATTGTGATTGATCCAGTTTGCATTTCTCTGATGACCAATATTGAGAATCTTTTCATGTGCTTATTTGCTATCCGTAGATCTTCCTTTATGATGTATTTGTCCAAATCTTTTGCCCATTTTAAAAAATTTGGTTGTTTATCTTATTGTTGAAGGATAAGAGTTCTTTAAATATTCTGAGATAAGCCCATTCATCAGATATATGTTTTGAAAACCTTTCTCTCAGTTTGCAGCTTGCCTTTTAGTTTTCTTGTCTGAGATTGAAAGTTTTAATCTTTATGAGGTCCATTTTATCAATATTTTCTTTTCTACTTTGTGCTATTCATGTCCTATTTTTCTGTATCAAAGCCAACATTATAAAATTTGTTTCTTATTTTATAAGAGAAGATGAATCATTTTAACTCTTTTGTGTAATGCTTAGTTAATGCTTAGTTAATTTTTGTGTAGGTTGTAGGGTGAGGGTTAAGGTTGTTTCCATTTAGATATCCAGTTGTTTCATTGCCATTTGTTGAAAAGGCTTTCTTTTTCAATTGACTTTCCATGGCAACTTTGTAAATATCAGTTGACTATATAAGTTGTGCAACTGCATGTATTTTCATCCTGAAATTTTCTGTTTCTCATCTGAACTTTTCATGCCTTGAAAACATGTTCTTCATTAGTTCATTGAAGATAGTTATCATAGTCATTTTTAAATACTTGTGTTAATTCCAACATCTGGTTTATTTCAGTGTCAGGGTTGATTGATTTTTCTTTTGATATATGTTTTATTCTTTTGATTCCTCATAAGCTAGTTAATTTTGGATTATATCCTTGATATTGTGCATGTTCCATTGTGGAGATTCTATTATTTTTCTCTATTTTTGTTGTTTTCTTTATTTTTCCAGGTAATTTTCTTGGGTGGGTTTGAAATGCAAACACTAGCATTTTTTTGTTGTTTGTTTGTTTTTTCTTTTTTTGGAGACAGCTCTAGTGTTAAAGATCTTTTGCCTTTAGCTATTTTTTTTAAATTTCTTTCACACATGAGTGATGTAGGGATCAGTCAGAAAAGTGGGTAAAATTGAGGAATTCCCTTTTCATCTCTTTCCCGTTTGGGATCCCCTTACCGTCTTCAGTATTTATGGGTTCCAAGCTTTATTTTTGGTTCCCAGTCCAGAAGGGCTGCAAATATTTCCATGTGTGCTTCTGCTGTTGCTGTGCCACTACACATACTATGGGGATTGCACTTAGACCCAGTCTAAAAGTGAAACCTCCCTATTTTATAGAGAAAGTGACTAAGATTCAGAAAGGTTAAAATTATTTGCATAACAGTCAACCTATTATAAAGAGCTAGAATTTTAACCCCAATCTAAGTGACCCCAAAACCCAAAGATCATGTTCTTTTACTGTTACCTTTATAACAGTTATTTCAGAGGATTAATTTCATTGATAACATTTTTATGTTCATTGACACAATAATGCATATTATACAGACTTTTAAAAATATAACCAAGCATAAAGTAAAAATAAAATCACTCATATAATCTTATCTGGTATTCATGTTTTGCAGTAGTTCCTACTTGTCTTTTTATTAATTTAAAACTAGAAGTATTTTCTCTATTTTATAAAATAATTCTTAATAAAACAAATTTTTAAATGTTCTTTAATTTTCCATGTATGGGAATATCTAAAACATTCTCGTGTTATTTGAAATTTCCAATGTTTTCAAACTTTACTTGTGAATAATTCTAAGGAATATTTTTGTTCATGCAATTTTTTATTATTTATTAATTGTCTACAAAAATGTGTTTTTGGAACTTGCATTGTTGGGTCTATGATTGTAAATATGTTTAAAACTATTGAAAAACATTGTCAAGTTGCTATTAAAGATGGACAAATTTCTCTCAGGCAGAGTATGAGAGTGTTTTGCAGGATGAATAACTAACTTGAAAACTGATGTCATTCATTTCCCTTTTTATAGTATCATTCTATACTCTAGAGAAAAAAAAGTTAAAAATAATTATTTAAAAAATAATTGCTCCCTTTGTTTCATTTTTAAGTTTTTTTTTGTTTGTTTTTAAAGTAGTTAAGATTACTGACTCTGGAATTAAATATAAATAACATTCTTAGCTCCAACAAAAAATGTGACCTTGAGCAAGTTACTAACTTCCCTTATCCTTTGTTTCATCACCTACAAAATGTAGACAGTATTTGCATCAGAGTTTTATTTTGAACATTAAGTAATATGATATAACTAAAACATTCTGTATAGCCCCAGGTTCAGTAAGTATTTAATCGATACTTTCTATTATTACACAGTAGTCCATGACAGACAAGAAACTTAGTCGCAACATTTAAAAGATACATGATATTGAGCTGAGAGTTCAGGGCTAGAAAAATAGTGAATCAGGGATACGTCTATTTAGTTTAGTTTCACTTCAGTTAAAAAAAATTATTCAGGATTGATTTTATTGGAAATATATATCCAAGTTTTAATCCAAGACCATTTTGATGGACTCATTGACTCTTGGTTTTCAACTTAATTCATCTTTCTTAGCTTCCCTCTGATAAAAAAAAAAAAATCATTGTAATGTAGAATAATCCTCTCAGTATACAACATGTAATTTTAAATATGAACATTGCATATTAACATTAAATTTAGTATTTTTGATCAATGGATAAAGGAGAGGCAAACGTCTCTGTGTAAATATGGCTCCACGATGTTCAGAAGAAGGAACATCTTAAAAATAAATATCAAATAATAGTTATTAGATATACATGTGTTTCACTCATTCATTAAGTAAATGTTTACGAGGAATCCACTGTAACATTGTCTTAAGCTAGATATTTACTACAAAATTTCATAGAATATCCTTAAATGTCTTAGAATTTAGAAAGCTATTTTAATTTCACAATTATATGATGTAGGATTTTATCTGATGTAATACATTGGTCTAATGTATTTAATGTTTATCTAATACAAACGTTGGGTGGTTTAAAAACACATGCAAATAAGGAGGGAGTGATCACTTCTGGGTGATATACTGAAATTTTCCAGTTGAAAATTCAGTATGATCTTTGAAAAATATCTAGAAGGAGGAACCAAATAACATCACGCAAATGATATAACAATATCTGCATCCAGCATATTCGGTAATCGATCTCAAGCGCTTTAGCAGAGGCTAATATTTCAGAATAATCTTCAAAGAGAACTCAGCATGAAGTGGATGCAACAGATGCTTGTGGAAGAGGGAGGAAAACATGAAAAATCAGCATGAGAAAAATAAAATGATAGTAACTTTGTTAAATTTAAGTTTTAAAAGAGGAATTTCTTACTATTATGAAAGTCTATTCTGAATTTTGGATTAAGAAGCATGCTCACATTTCAAATCTTCCGATAGATAGAAGATGTACAAATTTTGGCTATACCTGGTTAGAGTGACCTGCCAAAATAGAAAGTCCATTTTAAAATGTTCCCTTTGCTTCATTTTTTATGTGATCCAGTTTTCAACCATATTTCTCTGAATTATGTCACTGAGAGAGCATTATAGGAAAGTAAAAATCTGTCACTTTGGAGAACATACAGTGTCTCCATTTATGCAGCGCTGTATGGGAACTCGCTGAGGATGTAAAAATACAGATGTCTGTCTCCTGTAAGCCTCATTGAACTGAAAATATTTTGGAGTTTCTTGGTGAATCCATGCTTAGAATATTACAGAGTACGCATTTTCCAGTAACTATTAGCAATTTATGCAGTTCTTTTTATATTTATATTATCAGTCAGTAGTAATTTGTACTTTGATTAGGAAAAGCAAAAGAAGAGATATAAATGTTATAAAATAGAAATTACATATGAGACTTTTTTAAAGCCACTAATGGGCTGAAGATGTAAAAGGAAAAGTGTTGTAATCTGTTTTTTTTCTTAAAATATAGTATTCTTAAAAACATCATTTGCCTCAAAAAACTACCAGGTAATACCAATTTAATTGTCAAAAAAAGAAAAAAAAACTTAAGCATACTTAGCCAATTCTTTCCTGCACAAAAGGATTATATAACATATCCAACATATGACCAAAAAAAAAAAAAAAGGCAAGAAGATCTCCAATGATTTATACTTAGTAATTAACACTGCTTAACATCAGTGATCATATCTATATATGTAGTTAGAATCAACATTATATTTGTCCATGTTTAATTTCCAAATTTTCCAGTTAAGTTCCTATGTTGCTTTTTATATTTGAAAATCCTAAACAAAAGTTTAGTTCACAAAGTGCAAGGGGTAGACAGAATTGTCATCTATTTCTTTTTTTTTTAATAAACAAAATGCCAATTTCTTATATGCTTGTATTATATTCTTAATCAGCAAACTGGGAATTCACCTTTGGCAATTTTATCTTTTGAATACAAACCAAAGACCTCGCTCAAAGTCCAGTATCTCCAAGTGAAGCACAGATCTCTACATTAGTTCTGGAAACCTACAGATTAGCAAGTTGGTTTTCCTTTCACATAATCAATTCTAAATGGTGAGGCATGAAATAAAACCTGCCATTCAAACCAGGGAAAAATGGAAGACACAAGGACCATTGTGAAAAACTCCTGGTTATGAGTAAAGTTTCTTGATCGGATTCTGGTTTTACTTTTTCATACTAGCTTTGTGGTTAGTTTTCCTTAGTAGTCTCTGGTTCTACCCTTTAAGGGACTTTCCTTTTCCATCATCCTCCACAGACGTATATGAGGTGAGAGTTGGTCATGGCCCTTCCTTGGGACTCATGCAGCTTTATCATCCCACTTCCTGCCTTTAGAATATTAAGTACACAGGGTTATTTCAAGTCATGAACAGTCACATATTCCTTCAGTCCAAGATTGTACCATTTTTAGCAGCAGAGCTCTCTTAAAACTTAGTGGTCTTTCTGTTTTATTCCAGGCAATTTCATATGTGAGTATCTACTCCCATAATTATTTAGAGACTTGGTTCTCAGAACTTCTATATTTCTTTGGCACATAGGAGATTATCTTGAGTTCATCAGTTGTCAACAGGAGATCCAGACTCTTAGGCTCTGCCTCTGAGTTATATTATGTTTTTGAAAGATTGACTGTCAAGTAAACCTCCTCCAAGACCCAGGGCTGTTATTTTTAATGAGTAGGCCCCACGACAACTTGGGGTTGTCTCTAATATAGCAGACAGAAGGGGTTAGGACATGGAAAAACACACAATAGGTTTTAAAATGTTAGTCTGGAAAAGACTCACATCACCTCTGCCGACTTTACCATGGTAGAAATCAATTACAGGCATACTTTGCTTTATTGAAGTTTGTATCATTGTGTCTTGCAGATACTGTGTTTTTTACAAATTGAAGGTTTGTGGCAACCCTGTGTTGAGCAAGTCTATTGGTGCCATTTTTCCTACATCATGTGCTCACTTCATGTCTCTGGGTCAAATTTTGGTAATTCTCACAATATTTCAAACTTTTTCATTATTATTATATGTTATGTTGATCTGTGATCAGTGATCTTTGGTGTTACTATTGTAATTATTTTGGGTGCCACAAACCATGTCCATATAAGATGGCAAACTTAATCAATAAATGTTGATTCCCCAATATCTCTTTCTCTCTCTTTCCCTTTCTCTCTCTCTCTCTCTCTCTCCTTATTCCCCGAGATGAAGCAATATTGAAATTAGTCTAATTAATAGCCCTACAATGGCCTCTAAGTGTTCAAATGAAAGGAAGAGTAGCATGGATGTCTCTCACTTTAAATCAAAACTAGAAATGATTAAGTTTGGTGAGGAAGGCATGTAGGGCCAGAAGCTAGGCCTTTTGCACCAGTTAGCCAAGTTGTGAATACAAAGGAAAAGTACTTGAAAGAAATTAAAAGTGCTACTCCAGTGAACACACAAATGATAAGAAAGCGAAACAGCCTTATTGCTGATGTGGAGAAAGCTTTAGTGGTCTAAATAGAAGATCAAATCAGTCATAATATTCACTTAAGCTGATGCATAATCCAGAGCAAGGCCCTAACTCTTTTCAATTCTATGAAGGCTAAGAGACATAATGAAGCTATAGAAGAAAAGTTTAAAGCTATCAGATGTTGGTTCATAAGGTTTTAGGAGTGAAGCCATCTTCATAATATCAAAGTACAAAGTGAAGCTGCAGGTGCTGATTCAGAAGCTGCAGTGAGTTATCCAGAAGATCTAGCAAAGACCATTGATGAAGGTAGCTATATCAACCAACATATTTTCTATGTAAACCAAACAGCTCTATGTTGGAAGAAGAAGCCATATAGGACTTTCTAGCTAGAGAGGAAAAGTCACATTACCTGGCTTTAAATCTTCAAAGGAGGTTGACTTTCTTGTTAGGGGCTACTATAGCTGGTAACTTTAAGTTGAAGCCAATGCTCATCTACCATTCCAAAAATTTTAGGGCACTTAAGAATTGTACCTCATCTAGTCTGCCTGTGTTCTATAAATGGAACAACAAGTCCTAGATAACAGAACATCTGTTTACAGTGTATTTTAACTACACTGTTGAGACTTACTGCTCAGAAAAAATATGTCTTTTAAAATATTACCATTCATTGCAGTATTTGCCGAAGAGTGCTGATGGAGATGTACAAGGGAATTAATGTTGTTTTCATGCCTGTTAACATAGTATCCATTCTGTATCCCATAAATCTAGGAGTAATTTTGACTTTCAAGTCTTATTATTTAAGAAATATATTTTTTAAGGTTATAGGTGCCATAGATAATCATTCCTCTGATGGATCTGGGCAAAGTAAACTGAAAATCTTCTGGAAAGTATTCATCATTCTAGATGCCATTAAGAGCATTCCTGATTCATGGAAGAAATTCAAAATATCAAGATTAACAAGAGTTTGGAAGAAGTTGATTCTGACCCTCCTGGATGACTTTCAGGGGTTCGAGATTTCAGTGGAGGAAGTCACCGCAGATGTGGAAATAGCAAGAGAACTAGAATTAGAGTGGATCCCGACGATGTGACTGAACTGCTGCAATCTCACGATAACACTTGAGTGGATGAGGAGTTTCTTCTTATGGAAGAGCAAAGAAAGTGAAAACTTGAGTTTGATGAAGATGCCTGGAACATTGTTGAAATGAAAACATTAAAGTATCAATAAACTTACTTGATAAAGCAGCAGCAGGGTTTGAGAGGATCAACTCCCATTTTGAAAAAGTTCTATTGTGGATAAAATGCTATCAAACAACATCACATGCTACAGAGAAATTTTTCATGAAAGGAAGAGTCAATTGATGTGGCAAACTTTATTGTTATGTTATTTTAAGAAATCATCACAGGCACTCCAACTTTCTGCAGCCACCACCCTGATCAGGCAGCAGCCATCAACATTGAGGCAAGATCCTTCACCATGAAAAAGATTACAATTCACTGAAGGCTCTGATGATTGTTAGCATTCTTTAGCAATAGATCATTTTAAAATTAAGGTATGTACATTTTTTAGATGTAGTACTATTGCATACTTAATAGATGATAGTATACTGTAAAACATAAATTTTATATAACAAGATGAATTCTCTAGAGATAACAATTGAATATGCTAAGAAAAGTTCATGAGAATGCTGGTTTCAACACAACCTTTCAAAACTGATATTAGCAGGACCATTTTTATTTGTTCTACTTTGTTTTATAAGGACATTCAGTTGAAGGAAATGAAATATATGTATTTTTATTTCCCTGATTCCCCAACACCAACTTTCAATAACAGCAACAATGAAGAAGAAAGAAGAAAAAACACAGAGATGAAAACTCCGTGTGTGTGTGTGTGTGTGTGTGTGTGAGAGAGAGAGAGAAATATAGAGACAGACACAACTCCAAATCACAAAAAGTAAAGAATGACTGACAAATATAGTGAATTATAGACCCAAGCACAGAAGAATAGATGTAAGAACAGATGAAAAATTTTACAGATCCTCTGTGGGACACAGAAATCTACAAAATATGAAAGACACATCCCTGAAGGGACTGTCTTATTTGGAGTAATGAAATCTGGAGACATGATGGGTTACATTGATGAATCTTTCTTTGCATGGAAGACCAGGAAACAAATTCATGCCTGAAAGAGAAGACATGCAAACCCCTTGTTTTCAGATGAAGCAGGGGGCAGAATTGGCGGACTGGGGAAGAAATATATATGGCCATCGGCTTGGCAACCATTAATTGAGACAGCTGGAAAAAACAGTTAAATTCTAAATCACCACAATGAGAGCCCACGATATTCAGGGTAGAACTGTGAATCACACAGCTTTCCAGCATATTGTGAAATGGGACTCTGGAGCAGAAATATGCCCCTAAACAGATGGAACAACTGATTTGATTAGAACCGGTTCTGAAATAACAACCCTAAATGTAAACTGCTATTCACCATCACTGCTCTTTAGCCACAATCCATCAGCAACTTGTTCTACTGGATATGACCCTCCCCTTCGAACATGAGTGATATTTAAACATAACCAGACTGAAAGCCTTAGAACTGTAGAAGTATATCACCAGGGAGATAGTTAAGAATCACAATAACAACAGAACTACAATAGCAAGCAAAAAATCAAATATACCCATCTATGTGATTTCAAAGAATTAAAATAAAGAAATGTGGCTTCTTTGAGGTAAGAGTTTGAAGAAAACATGCCAAAGCATAAAGAAGAGATAAGGCAACAAAAAGAATAAAAAAGTGATCTGTCATTGCAAGAAAGAGTGCCATGTCACAAGCGGTAAAAATTTCATAGACACAGGGGAAGGCACAGTCAGGCAAATGGAGAATAAGCTTGCGATAGCTGAGATAAATGAAATGGGAAAAACAGTGAAAATCATAATGTATTAATAACAAGAGACATCCAGTGTATTTGTGTGTTGAGGTGTCCACGTATAGTGTGTTGGTGTATCTGTGTGTACTTGATATTTAGGACAATGAAGAAAGCAAATGGAAAAGAAAAGAAATTTGAAGACATAGGAAGAGTAAACTTTCTTACAGTAAAGACATAAATATGTAGATTGAGAGGGCACCCTGTGTTATGGGAAAAATACCTTACACAGAGGGATTAACATTGAGAAATATCTTGGTGAATACACTGGGCTTTAAGGATTAAACAAAGCAAGTTATCTAGAAAGTAGAAAATTCAGGCTGGCTTAGATTTCTGTATGCAAAAATAATACAGTGGATAGAATACAAAATCTTGTATATAATCAAGTTATCCTTTGACTGCAAAAGGATGATGGTGAGTCTTGAATCCACTTACACATGGAGCCAAAGATAAAGACACAAGGAAATTAAGGTTACAAAATAGAAGGTAAATCTTTAAACCAGGAAAATTTAGAAATAATTCAACAAATAAAAATCCAGAGAAAATAAAAGAGGTGGTATAAAGTGTAAGTATGCTCAGTTCCTCATCTGTCTTAGCAGGAACTCAGAAGATATAGATTAAAATACAGATTAATCTATAGGAAAAATATTCTTTTAACAGTTTAAATGAAATGAAGTCCCCTTTGAATTCCCCTTTGAATAAAAACAGTGGCAAGTCTTAGATTCTTTCAGGGCATTTTAGTCACATGGAGTATATCAGTTTTCTGAAACTTAATTTTTAAATGATTTTGTCATTTGTTATCTTTTCTCTTAAATGTCTGCTTACTGTTAAACATTTGATCCTTGGGAAAATTATTGTTGTAATTATTATTGTATATGAAATAATAATAATGACTTTCATTAAATAAGGTTCCAGAATTTTATTCTTATATCAGTAGTTCTCTTACTAAAGAGAAATTTCTAATTTTTTCAATTTCAAGAATACTGTTGAACTATATATAATCATTTTAGCAAAATATAAAGTATTTTAAACTAATATAATTCTTGTAAAAAAGAAACTTTTTTTTACACTCATATTTTGGAATGATATAAATATGTATCCTTTTTCTGAATTAACTAGCACTCTTTTGTTATTGTTTTGTATTTTCATTGAGGCTTTGACTTTAGAAAATTACTTCTTACAAGTGGTAATGAGGGGTAAATTTTCAGACAGTAAGCAAGGACTTAACTATGAGACTGTTATTAAAATTAGTGAGTGTCACTGTTAGAACATGGTAAATCTATACTGTTAATGTCCTCTAATTGTTAATCATCATTAAGGATTTAGAACATCATTATCATTACTTTTCCTAAGTTTTATTTGAACATTATCAGCATAAAAGAAAATCAAGAAAAAGTTACAATCTTATATTTCTGAGCTAGGGATCCAGGAATAATTACATATTTTTACATAAATAGCATATCTTGAATTTTATGACTCTGGAAGTTGCAACTAAAATTGAGAGCTATGAGAGATAGGTAGCAGTTAGAAGCAACTACTTACCCTAAAACCTCTGTCACTGAAGGTTTTATAAATTATCTACAAGTTATTGTTACAAAGGACAAAAAATATCAGTTATATATAGTTGTTAGCTATTTCAAAAGAGTTTCAATGTATTTTAATTCTATGAATTAAAATTTTCCTCAAATAAATCCAAAACTCTCTGTAGGTACAAATTTTTAAATAAGTTGTTAGCATTGTTTCGATACCACTGTCTACTTTATACTCTTTGTGGCTTGGTAAATTTGTTTAGCTTTGTCCCTTATTTCTTTAAGTTTTCATTGAGCACCCTTATGTGGGAGAACAAAGTACCAAAAATCTAACTAACGTACCTGTTTCCCCAAAGGTGATTTCAAGTGGGCACAGCTATCTTTTTGAAGCTACTAAACTTTTTCCTATATAGTGAATTATATAGTGAAGTCCTTTTTCTATCTCACTGGTAATAAAAAGTATTTTTACTTTCCATATTTCATCTGCAGTAGCGCTGGGTGGCTTTTAACGCTAATTTGGAATAGAGCATAATATTCTTAGAGGCAGGAAAATATCACTTTAAATCATAAAGAATTAGATTAGATATTTCATTCCTCTGAAGTTGAAATGAATGTTTCACCAAGATTAGAGAAGGAGAAAAATGCATGGCACACACAGAAGGTGTGTCCTTCTCCATCTCTTTTCTATCTTTCACTATTGCTTGAAATAGTTTCTTTGACATGCTCTAATCTCTTATAGCAGCCATAACTGAATGTAAGAGAAATATGGATGATTGTCTGTTATCATTACTAAATCAAAAAACCTTTTATTTTCCTTTGATGCAATAGAAAATGTTTAAAGACAACAACAAAAAAAATGCTTTTCACGTGTCGTACAATCTACATGAGACAGATGATGGGATATTTCTCTCACTGATGGCTGAGTAAATCACCTCATTTTCATTGTTTCCACCGTGTTGACCAACATGCTGCCAGCCTGGCTTCCCACTTCTGATTTAAGCACATGATTCAGAATGACTTTGGAGGGTTGTGATACTCCTGGATTTATGGGCACTTGTATGTGGGATTCTCATCACTGTACAACAACCCTGTCGTTTTTGTGACACAGCCTGTTTGACTGGTTTCGGATTTATGATGGGAATAATTCAGAACAGAGTAATAATTTTCCCTCGGCAATTACACTACCATTTGGTACTTTGTCCCTAAGGGGAAAGGGAATGTGCTGGGATCTGTAAATGAGTTTATTAGCTCAATGTCGGGAACAAATCAAGGTCAGAATACAGATGCAGAACATGTGGTTGTTGATTTCTAGTTCTGGTTCTCCAGTCTTCAGGCTGTCCACATTTGTGTGAACTCTACAGTTTACAAAATACTCTTCCATTTCTTGTCTTTTGACTCTCACAATGACTCTGGAAGGTAAATATTTCCCCCATTTTTTTAAAGGAAGAAACTAAGACTATAAGGGTTGCCTTTCTAAAAGTTTACCATTCAGCAAATAAGTGTATACCATATGAAGGGTTTATAATACACACTGAGGATACTGAAATATTAATAAATAAGACTTAGTCTCTGCTTTGTTTTTTTAACTATTTCTTAAGAAGAATTTCAAATATGTACAAACACTGGCAAGAATGCTATTAAGCCCCTATATCTATTGCCCCGCATCAACAATTATTTACTCATGGTCAGTCCAGTTTATCCATATCCTCATCTAACCTTTCATACTATTTTGCAGCAGAGTTCATATTTCAAATTAATTTATTAAAATGATTTTGCTATGTATCTTTTAAAGTGAGTACTTTTAAACACAACCACCTAGAAATCAACATTTCCTCAATAACGTCAAATATACAGGATTCAACTTTCCAATTGTCTCAGAAATACCATTTTTTTACATTTATTTGAATTAGATTCAGATGATGTTACTGCTCAGAAATTGGTTCATATTTCTTTTCAAATCTTGTTAAACTATTGATTTTACCTTTCACTTTTTTAAAAATTTCTTTCCCAGTTATTTCATCAAAAAAGTTGTTTGTCCTATACAACTTTCCGTTGTCTGGATTTTGCTGACTCTATCCCCAGTATGCACTTTTATGTGTTCCTCTGTCCTGTATTTTGCCTGTAAATTGGTAATCAAATCTAGAGGCTTGATCTGGTACAGGTTTCAATTTTCGGCAGGATCACTTCAAAGTTGACTCTGTATGAACACATAAAACAATAGTTGTCTCTTATGATCTTTGCAGCTATTGCTGGGATTTATAAATTCACTGAATGTTGTAAAATGGTGATTCCTTCATTTTTTTGGTTTATAAATGGAATAGTTTTTTAAAGACAAACTTGCTCTGTTTACTATTTGGTGACCCAGTGATATAGCTTTCAGGGAAAGGTAGGATAAATGCTTGATTGTTTTCTTTATTTTTCAGCTTCAAAAATAAGGAGCCAGTTCTCTAGCATGCTCCATAGTAACCAATTATTTTGTTCAGTTTTGTCTTCAAGTATAATTTTGAATGTATGGATTTAAGTCTATTTGATATTCTTCAATTCATAGCAGTTGTTGTTCTTATTGACACTCAAAATGTTCTAACTTTGGCCAGGAGTTTCTTCAAGTTGCTTATAGAGTCAAGATTAATTGGGTTGCTATCACTTTGGTCTTGGTAGATTCCTCTGTCTCTTTTCGGTGCTCTTCTAAAATACCTTTCCAACTGAGTCATCATTCCCTTTGAAAAACACTTTCATAAGGGTTTTCTTTTTTTTTTTTTTTCAAAAATGCATCCAGTTTTTGGAGTGCTGTATTTTTTTCTGCTTAATTATTAACCAATTTTCAGTCTAAAATTAGACCTTAGCTGTATATTTAGAAAATTAAAAAGGAAATTATAATGGCCTCATATATATCTCAATACCTCCATGGATAAACTGGAGCTGGGCTTGGTTTTGAGATTTCTTTTTGAGATTTTTTTAATTGCTGTGGACTACCTTTGGGTTTCTTTCCAGGCCCAGAAGTCAGCCCTAAAGTTATAGCCAGGAATCAATTTCCCCCATGCCCCATATGCCATTATTTGAATCCTTCAACGTTTCCTTCTCCTTTGGGGGTATAGGACCCCCAAACCACTTTCTATTCTTTCCTTTCCTATAAAACTTGAAAAATATTTAATTGTTTGAAGGACTTCCTCATGTAAATTAAAGATAATTTATATGATTACCCTCTCCTTTGTTTTTTAGACCACATCCTGGTACTCTATCTATTGGTTTACCTGTGCCAACAATATTTCTGAAAGCAAAGTGTTGTAATGCATGCTTTTCATGAGTGGTACATTACCACTGACTGAAGTCAGTCTCTCCAGACCAGAACCTGGGCTGAGAGTGTTCCCTGATTTATGGAGACTAGACTAAGCACTAAAGGAACCCAAAGAACAGGGCTCAGTGGTTAAGAAAGTGGATTTGGCAGCTGTGGCCAAAAATGGCCAAAGGATAAAGCTATAATGAGTCCATTTAAGGCCCTTATTTCAAAGTCACAGCCATAGACCAAGCCATTCCCTCTATCCCCATTTGACCTGTTATGTTATGTTTTTCTCATAAGGCCACCGTGGATTACTCTCACTTGATATCTCCCATATTCTTCTTCCCATCTTTTCTTTTACTAGAAGATGGGAAGGGAAATACAAAATTATTGCCAGGCCTTTTTGGAATAGTGATAAGAATATCATGGGCTTGGTGCAGGAAGACTGGGTTCAAATACAAGCACCACCCTTATTCACAATATGACCCTAGGGAGGTAACCTTTTTGAGCCTCAGTTTTAATCTGTAAAGTGGAGGCAGTAATATTGCCAAGATCGGAAGATTGTTTTGAGGATTTAATAACATAATACATACAAAGAATTGGCGCAGGGACTGACATACAGGGAGTGCTAAATCAGTGTTGGGAAGCACAGTGCTGTCTGATCTGTGTAAGGTTCTCTCTGCTACTTTGTCTGGGACCAGTTGCTGTTCCACAAAGACTGAAACATGTACCCAGAGATTTGCCAAGAACCACAATATGCTATAACCTTTAGCTTGATAATTCTAACTTGGGAATTCCATCCAAATAAAATCATTTGAAACATGTAGAAGCATTGTGCACAAAGATGCCCATAACCCTGTTATTTATGATATAAAAAATGCATTTAACCAAAATATTCAACAATAGTGAACTATATTCATCTTCCCAACAGAATATTGTTAGAACCAATCCAAAAGTAATTATGAAGAATGTTAATAACATGTAAAATTGTAAGTTAAATATATAAACTTTTATGTATAGGATATGAAAGATACATAAAAAGCAAAACTTTTGACATAAATACTAGACTAAAGAAGATATACCCGGTTATTTTTAAGTGGTTTGGTTTGAGTGATGTTTTTTCTTTTTTCTAGTTTTCTGTTATTCACATATTTCTCTAAAAAGCAGTCATATAGGAAGTTAGAAGCTTCACTGATTTATGGACCTTTAGATTAATGATTTGATATCCTGATGGCAGTAAACTCAACCTTTGCAAAATCCTGCTGAAATATTTTATTCCTTTTATTCCCATGTGGCCCTTTAGAGCACTTGAAAACTTCACTGCCCAATAAGAGGAATACCATACTAGTTTTAAGAATTCTATATTTCATGGATATCATAAGCTATGTGGATAAATTTCCTGTGTTAAATTCAAGCTATTTTATATATTTAAATTCTGGACTAACTGCTAATTAACCCAAGTTGGAATATATAGATTCCTGTATATAAAGTTTATATTATTTTTAAATGTATTGATTGCTTAAATGATTTATCAGTGACCTTATCCATACAATCTAATTCTGTTTTAAACAATTTAGCAACAACAAATAATGTGTGGATAAGTTTTTGGATTTTTTTTTTTCTGATACCTGCCTGAGAAACTTTCTAAAACAAATTTCATGCATGGTCTATCTTAAAAAATCAGGGTCTCTGTTTTTATGTCATCCATTTCCCTCACTAGGTATATATTTTTCTCATAAGCATAGTCTGTATAGTCAGAGCGAGAAGATCAACTAGGAAATCATATTTCACTTCATTCTCATCTTGAAAGACCGCACGGCACATTTGAGTTTGCTCTCCACAGCAGCCGGAGTCACCCTTTTAAAGCATAAATCAGATCGTGTCATTTCCCAACTCAAAAACTTGCAGTGGCTTTCCATCACACATAGAAAATCAATCTAGGCTCCCACTGTGCGTCAGAAGAGTCTGGGTGCCTGCACGTGTGTGCGCGCGCGCGCACTTGGGTCTGCTCGAGGTTTCTGCAGGGGCACAAGCAGGAGCCACGGGCTGGGTGGGACCACCTGATGCCACTGAGTCGCCTTCGAGGTGGACAAGAATGAGAATATCATTGTGATGCAGGACATCCGGCTTTCTGAAAATGTGATTGATGGAAGGAAAGAATCCTCTGCATCTGGTTTGATGTCTCAGCGATATTGCCGTGTTTATGGTGCCTCAGTGTCCGATGAAGAAGTAAGAAGGAGAGTACGTGAAGAGCTGGCCTTGGAGCATGCCGAAAAAGAATCTGAGAATCAAAAATGATTAAAGCAAAGTAAAGAACTGGACCAAGAGAGGACTACTGCCAATGAGCAGGGGCGATATCAAGTGAGGAGGAACCCTCTGGGGCAAAGCACCTGGCTAAGCAGCCCGAAGAGGAAGACCTAGTGGTAAAGAAGCAGGATGCGTTTTGCATGGAGCAGCAGGCTAGCGTGGAGGAAAGGAACTCAGAGTTCTACAAAGTCAGAAAGCTTCTGAAGAGGTGGAAACAAAATTCAAGCTGTGTGAATTTCATCCAGTCTGTGCCGATCTGCAGGCCAAAATTCTCAGCGTTAGCACCAGAGCATCCACCAGACTCTCAGCGGCTCTGCCCCGGCCAACCAGTACGTGAACTGGGTCTGGCATGCAGAACACAGCACGCTTGAGAAGAGAGGGGAAAATCAACCTTCAGAACAAGCAAAACTCCTTCCACATTAATTTCATAGGCGAAACTTTATTTTTCTAGTAAGAAAATAACCCATTTAAAGACAAGACCATTCAAGAGAAGCATCAGAGAGTGAATTAAGCAAAATTATATCACATTTTGATCAGTAATGACTTGAAAAGTCAGTCTTCTCTTTTTGGATTTCCTATTCAACTTCTACTGGCTATAAAATCTTTCTTTTCTAACCAAGCGCCAACATTTGGTGAACCCCTACTCTACCAAAACTGGGAGATGGAGTGAGGGTGGGGATAAGTCCATTGAGTGCAGAGAGGAGAGGGAAAAAAGCATAGATCTTGGGGCAACAGTGCTGGATAGAATTGTCTGGGCTGTGGCATGTTGGCTTTCTCTCTTACTCTTTCCTCCTTTGACTATTTAAGCATTATTTCATTTTAACTTACTACGGCGATCATGGAAGTAAGAACACAAAAAGGAGAGAAAAATATACCTTTTTTACTAGAATAATGTTGATGATTACAAGTGAAATAAGGCATTTTTAAAATCAGTGTAAAGGCAGTCTTGGCTTATACAACCTCCTCTCTGTCGTGAATACCGACATCTTCACTCACTATCAATAATAAATATATTTTCTGATGGAATAAATTTAAAAATCAGAAGCCCTTTATTATTTAAAGTTCTTCATGATCTAGCTGCTGCTGACCTCTGCAACCTCACACCTTACTCTCCCCGACCCCTCACTCCACTCCATCCACGAAGGCCTTTTGTTGCTCATTCCTTCAGCAGCATCCCAGATTTGTTCTTATCTCAGGACCTTTGAACTTACTATTTACTTGCTGGGTCAGAATTCTGTCCCACCAGGTCCGATCAACCTGTTCTCTAACTTCATACAGGGTTTTCCCTAATCACCCTGTTTAAATTTTCCCTCATAATTCTTCTTTCCCTAAACTTGCTTGCTTCCCCTTCATAGCACCTAGGATTATATTAGGTATTTATTGGTTTATTAGGTCTAGTATGATACATTCTATGAAAGTGGCATGTAAACTGATGTGACAAGAAGGAAGGGAGAAACCATTTAATGCTAATTCAAAGTGGCATTTTGAGACATAGCCTCCTGGGGTGGAAAGAGTAGGAAGTACTGGTCAGTCCTGGCTTTGAATTCCAGCTCTACCACTTATTAGCTGGGTGAGTATGGCAAGTGCTTATGTTCTTCTGTAAACTTTAGCTTCTTTATCTAAAAACATGATAGTACTGATCTTAAAACTTAGTATTATTATTCATAAGGATAGTAAACTGAAACAAACTTAGACCATCTTTTTATAAGATCGTAATTGGTATACAGTAAGTCCTCAATGCCTGATAGCTTAAAATTATTAAATTGATAGTTTTCTAAAAAATAATGTGTTGACTTTGGCTATAAAACTAAGGTATTTTTCCTTTTTGGCCAAATAGCTAACATTCATTAATTTTTCCAATTAATGGTCAGTGACCTTGCTTCTTAAAACTATTAATTAACTAGATGAACATTTATTATTATTTATTTTTTATTTTTAATTACCTAGAGGACTTAGAGATCATGTAGTTTACCCTTGTCAATTTACTGACTAGGAGAAAGATATTTCCAAGCCCTCTGTCAATTTATTTAAGTGCATATTATAAATAACCCTCTTCCTTCTAGGAAGGTAATTTGCTAATCAGAGAAAAAAGAGCAGAGATATTCATATAATGCCTCTGCTTTCTCACTGGCTGAAAGCTATTTTATTTTGGCGTAGACTGGCTTATTCAAAGCTATTGACTAGATAGTATTAACTTTCTTATCTTCTATATGTGTATCATTAATAAAAAAGGTGAGGAAAAATACTATAAATATCATTCTAATAGATTCTTTCCAGCGGCTGCTATCTTTTAGCCTTTGAAAGTGCTTAATATTTTAAAAATTATGGTTGTATTTAAGTTTTAGTGTACATGGCAAGTGCTCCTGTTTTTAGAACTATGACATTATTGCCATAATTTAATTTAGTTTAAGGAACATTTATTGAATGCCTACTTTGTAGTAGGTTCTGCATTAGGCTATGAGGATATAAAGGGGGGTAAAGCATCCTTCATTTTCTGAAAGATCTAAGTCCAGCGATCACTGTAATATTATGATAAAATTATGACTAATGTCATGATAATTATTAAGAATAGAGGTGTTGTCAAGGTGTGATTTGAACCCAGGATATAGATGTGTAAGTCAGATTTGGGAGAAGGAGCAGAAAGAAGAGAGGCTGTGAGAACTCTTTTCTGTGCAACTTTTCACATTCCTAATTTTATGAGGCTACACAATAAGTGACTTCCTTTTACATCTCTTCAGGCAATGCCTGAACTGTATCTTTCTTTTTTTCTCTAGGAACTGATCAAATAGACTATTGCATGACAGAGATACCTCCCGTGCGTTTTTCCTTTTTATTCTGTGGTACTCCAAGGACTATTGGGGTTTCCAATCTGTGTCACAGGATCTTCCCACAAAGAGCACATAAAAGTCTTTTAATAATGAATAATAAAGAATAACATATAAAACCTAGTAAACTTTTTAATTAAGCATTTCAGCAAGTGCTTTAAAAATCTGTGCCCTAAGGGACAGTGACAGTGTCTTCTGCATATATTGTGGAATATGTAGTAGGCTATTTATTGGCTTTAAATGAATATTCAATTAATAAAGAATGGAGTATGATCCTCTGAAGAGTCTGAGAATTGTGCTTTTTCCTCCCTAAATTTCAAGCCCCCAGAAATCAATTACCTTTGAAGAAAACTCACAGTAAAATAGGTTATTTTTGTATAAGCTACCGATCTCCCCATTTTGGTAGATTCAACATTCACAGGAATTCAAAATGGACTTTAAAAAGCAATCCTGGATGTTAGGTGAAAACAAAGTTAGCTAAGATCAGAGCATCTCAATATCGGCTAATATAGTCTGGTTTTAATCTCCTTTTTATAAAAATACTCTTGTACTCCTAAAGATATGTTTTAATGCAAGCTCCGGTAAATTGGAGAAGGAGGAGGGAAAGGAGGAATTTATGTTTGTGTTGGGAGGATGGGAGGAGCAGCTGTGTAGCTGCACGTGGACAATCTTTTGTCTATTTCTTTAACATTCCTCATTTATTTGCCTCTCTTCCTCATTGTCTTTTCTTTGATTCTTAAATCGTTTCTTATGCCTACCCTTATCCCAACAATAGAGAAAATAGATATCATCTACTACTTCTTCCTAAAATAGTAACAAGATATACTTAATTATACATGCAATATTCTTTAAATTAACTAATTATTTTTATTTTGTTGGTAACATTTCCCTTTGATGATTCAAATTTAGAGAAACTGCATTTCAGCTTGAAGAACTTAAATGTGCTCCCAACTGGGCTGATTATTTTCAGCTAATCTAGTGTTCCGTTCACTGGATTCCACACACTTCCCCTGTATTGATTGTATTATCAGTAGTAGTAATCACAGTTATCATTACCAGCCAATTACACAAACACACATCTGAGCTAGGTAACCTATTCACCAACATTATCTCTTACAATTCTTAATTTTCTAATGAAGCTGATCGTCCTCTCGTCCAATTAAGAGCGTAGCTACATATTTTGATCTAGTAGGCTTAAATGCTAGCATATTGAATTATGTAGTAGGTAATTACTTTACATATGTTGGTAACAAGGTAATTTGAGTGTAATCTGTTTCTTATTCTATTTGAGGACTGCATTAGAGAAGGTTAATAGCTTGAAAAAATAGAACTGAACATGTAATTGGGTGAAATACAATGGAAGTTATTTCCTGGTCACATAACAGGACTGGGTGAGAGAACTGATACTTGGCCATGCAGTCATCCAGGAAGCCACACAGGTTTTTGACATATTCAATACAAGACTTCCAAGGGCATCTGGAAGATTCATTTCAGAGGAAAGAAACATAGAAGAGCCAATGGGAGATGTCTATGGGAAACCCTGGAAGTGAGGCATGTTCATATTCTGTTGGCTAGATCTTAGTCATATGATGGCCATACCTACCTACCAGGAAGACTAGGAAATATTATAGTCTATCCTAGGAAGAAGAAAAGAGCATGGATTTTGGTGAGCAGTTAGTACTTTCTGCCATAAGTACTCAAAATAAAACTCACTCAATTTCTCTATTTAATAAATACTTTTTTAAACTTGCCTTGTCATTATTTGAAACTTCTACTAGGCTTGCTTTGCTTTTATTTTTTTACACAATGCCAGATGTCTTATAAAACCTAAATCCAAGCCCTGCCTTTTAGATTTATACATATTAAGCAATCGAAGAATGGAGAATATAAAATTACAAAGTATTTTTCAAGTTTTTAAATACATAAATTTTGCCCATACATATTGTTGTAATTATTTTTAGCAGATTAAATTGTAGATATGTGGGTTAAATTAAAAGGTTTTGGGGACTAGAAAGGGAATCTCCTAATTCAACTCTCTAGTTTCATAGAGAAGGAATGTGAGACCTGTAGAGATGAATTATTGTACAGGGAGTGTTAGTGGTAAAGTCAGGTCCAGGCTCTTTTGCTAGTCTAAGTTTCTTTCCATAACGTTGTTTGTCATCTTTTGTATTTGCTGTCGTATAGCCCACAATGCATAAGTCATTAATGTCTATACATTTATAGAGATGAAATAAAACACAATAAATTATAATTAGCATATGGCTATCATGTACTAAAGCTATGGGAAAATAGGTCCACACAACTTCGAAGATCTATAACAAGGTAGCGACTTACTGAATGTTTTTTTTTTTTTTAAAAAATAGGCCACATGTGGTGGCTCACGCCTGTAATCCTAGCACTCTGGAAGGCCGAGGAGGGCGATTCCTTTGAGCTCAGGAGTTTGAGACCAGCCTGAGCAAGAGCGACACCCTGTCTCCACTAAAAAAATAGAAAAAAGTTAATTGGAGAACTAAAAATATAAATAGAAAAAATTAGCCGGG